>NC_072766.1:7886680-8173595 GCF_022539595.1 Amphiprion ocellaris
TTTTACACTCTGCTAGTTTGTGTTTCTATGTTTGTAATACTGAGACTCTGGCTAAATTTGCTTTTTAAAAAAAAAATAAATAAAAAGATTTGTATTTGTTTGATGCTGCTGACAATGTCACGGTTTAGTTCACCTGAATTCCCACACGTACTTGTAAGTTGTTGCTTGTCTAATCACACCTAGCAGCAGAAAACAACGTCTAAAATGAGCAGCCCTGGAAACACAAGTCAAGGATGGCTGAATAATATTTGCTGTGTTTTGAAGTGCTGCTGTATGCTGTGACTTTGTGAGTACCAGTGCTCCATTTGTGTATTTCCATGTGCTCTTACATCTGTCTGCGTGTGTGTGTGTGTGTGTGTGTGTGTGTGTGTGTGTGTGTGTGTGTGTGTGTGTGTGTGTGTGTGTGTGGACCCGGCCCATCATCCATGTGTTGTCTCTCCTCTCTAGCCCTCTCCCAGCTCCTCTTCAGCGATCCTCTCCCTGCTCTTGTCGGACAAACAGACAGAGAAGAGCGGTGGAAGCCTTTTCTTTCACTCTGTCAACAGGGAAACATTGGTCCTTACTCTTTTCTACCCTTTTCTCCAAAACACACTAAGACATCCTGTGCTTGTTTTGTCTGAACCTAATCCATAAAGACTTCACCATGTCACAGCCTGCTAGTCTGATTTTTCTTTCTTTACTTGTTTCCCTCTTTAAGATTAGGTTTCATTCCTCATATGAGATTACATCTGTAGAATGTCACATAGTTGCCTCTGTATGGCTTTTTTGGTTTGTTTTCATCAGTTTGCATCAATGTTATAAGCAGAAATTGCCAGTTGGTTTGGTGGCGTGATTCTGCTTATGTGAGGCTCTCAAACACATCTGAATGAGCTTGACATGGTGCCTGAAAGAGCCTGAGATACACAACATTTAATGACCATGAATAAATGTTAGAAGAAGCACATTTCTTAAACAACTAGGAGGAGGAGGAGGATGGAAAAGTGGAGGGAGATAAATCTCTGGTAGGAGGCAACAGTGTAGCTACGAGGATACGGAGCTCAGCTAAAGCTTAACCGAGTAAGTTTCCAGTGTTCTTATGAGGACATGTCATAGACACAGAGTGTGTGATTGGAAGAGGAAGGGAGTTTATGACTATAAAATGACTATGGTGCCTGGCCATAAAGCATTTTTTAATCACTAAAGAGTTTTGGTTTTTTTTGTTTTTGTTTGTTTGCTTGTTCATATTTATTTGTAAGTTTTTGTTTGTTCATGATGTGTCTTCCAGAAAGTAGAAAACAGCACAGGGACACATTAACAAGGCAAAAAAAACCTTGATTTTCACCAGAAGAGGGTCTTAAAAAGTAGAAAATCAAGCTGCTCTTACGGGTCATATGGGTGAAGCAGGGCAGTCCAAAGAAGAAGAGGAAAAGATGTTACTCAGAGTCGGAATCGGGTGCAGAAGTCCTGACAGATGGAGAGAAACAAATTGTAAGATGTACAGGTTAGGAAAATGTAATCCAGAAGACAAGACACCCGACAAAACTCAGAAGCTGGTGTACTAAATGTATTTGTTTGTGAAAGATAACTCACAGAGGGAGACCTTCATCTTGTGTCTGGTATGGTTTTGACAATTTATGGAATAAAACACCTGCTCCTGCACACAACAAAACACACAAAAACAGGTGAAAATGTTTTTTTAAATAAAAAACACATGTATGCATTACATTCAGATTTAGAAGACTTACACTATGACTCCAGAACAAAGCTGGGCAACATGTCCACTAATGGAAGAAGGTATTTGATCGTGTTCCTCAACCATGGCTGCTGTCTTTGGTGCTTTCAAGCTCATCACACTTTGTGTTCTGTAAATGAGAGAAGTCATTTTACGTTGTCTATAAACAGCATTGGGATATTAACGTGTTGACGTTTGATTATGTTTATGTGTATACAGGAAGATTAGAGAAAGGTTTCTATTAAAGTCCCTTCTAGTCATTGATTAATCCTCAAAAATCTCTGGATGACTTGGTTTTCTTCACATCTAGGGCAGAAAAAAAAATGACTTACCACTGTCGAACAATGACAAATCAATCTGTTCATATACCTGCTCAGGGGTATGTCCTGGGCCCTCTGCTCATATTTCTGTACATGCATAACTGTGCGTCTACAAACAGCTCTAACACCGTTTCAAAATTTTGCAGAGCGGGTATACAAAAGAAGACTGCACACCCTCTTAAGAATAAAGAAGGTGACTCAGACAGCTGAGGAAATTCAGGGTCTAGAGTACACTGACTGGTAACATCACCCAGTGGTACAGGAACAGCAGTGCCAGTGACCGGAGAGCCCTGCAGAGGGTGCTGAGGTCAAAGCGTACAGTGGGCACAGCGCTCCCTCGAGGACATCGCCACCAGGAGGAGCAGAATCACAGCAAACAGGATTACAAAGGACCCCCCACCACCCCAGACTACGTTCTGGCCAGCACTTGTTCAGCACAGAGAAAATCAGGAAACCCTTCTTTCCTCATGCTGTCAGGACTGTGAAGTCTGACCTCAAGTCAAAATCTGAATCATAGCACCTCATCTTTTAGCTACAGCACACTGGATCATGTAAATAACATTGAAGTGTATGCACACACACACACACACACACACACACACACACACACACACACGCACACGCACACGCACACACATTCACCCATTCACTCATCCAGAACAACACACTTACATAACTGTCCTCTTGCACAATGTACACTGCACCTTAGCATCTCAATCACTACCGTGCTGTTATCTGACCTGAATTTTTGTATTTTTCTGTTCTTTGTTAAATGCACAACCTTGAGGAACACTCACTTTGCATGGTACTGCACATACTGTGTCAGAATGTGACAAATAAAAAACTCTTGAATCTAATTCTTGGTTGATCAAGAGAAATTAGTCACTGAGTCCAGACTTGGCGTTTTGGAGTCATGTAGAACTCCCGTTAAGTTTTACTTCTATCCTTTCTCTTTGGCAATAATCAATAGCTTATAGTGTTACAGGTGGAAACATTTTACATGAAGGTATGCTTTTGGAACGCTTTTTGTTCAGGCAAATAGCACATGATTATTATTATTGTTAATGTCATTATTATTGTGCAGATTTTTTTACGCAAAAAAAAAAAAAATATTTCGGTTTGTTTAAAGGAACCACAAAATAAAATTGAATTTTTTTGGTAGTCCTTGCACATCTTTTTTCTGTTTTTTATTTTTTGTATATGATTTTTATTATGTTTGATTGTGATTAAGGGGGAAAAAATAATAGTGTGGAAAAAAAAAACAAACCACTAGTTACTACCCTTACAGTGCCTAGGCAGCCCTCATGAATTGTACATTAAGTGTAAGGTTAGACCTGTAATTTCAGGGACATTACATAAAACAAGAATTAATATTTTGCGCTGATATGCCTCTACTAAACAATCAAGTCACAGTTTACAGTAAAGTCTTTGACCTATTGGATAGAAAATGTCATTTGTTTCATAACTTTTTTCCCATTAGACATTAATGTGGATTTTTGTCAGAGTTAACACATATATTTTTGACTTATGGCCAAAAACGTGTTCTGTGAGGTCACAGTGATTGTTAGACTGCTAAAATCAATCAGTCCATCTTTGAATGAACATTTTGGTGAAATTGGAGAAATTCCCCTCAAGGCGCTTTCTAAGATATCAGATTTAAGAGTCAAATTATGGCCAAGAACAAATTTTGTGAGGACCAAGTGACCTTTGATCTTTTTGATTTGAAATGCCATCACTTCCTCATTTTGTCCCATTAGATATTTGTGAAGAACTTTTTCATCATTTTAGTGCATGATGTCTTCAGTTATGGACCCAAAACGTGTTTTGTGGGTCACAGTGACTTCTGACCACAAAATCAGTTCATCCTAAAGTCAAAGTAAACATCTGTACCAAATCTGAAGACATTTCTTAAAGTTTTACTGAGAAAACATAATTTCTCTAACCACATCTGTCCCAGGCATGGAGGTAAAACAGTAAATTGTGGTCTATTTAAACATATCACAGTCAGAATATATGTTTTACTGTGAAATTATCGTTATTTGACAGACATGTCCAGCCCCTGTATGATGTTTCCTCTGTTTCTGGGCTTTCAAATGTGGCCACTGTCTGTCCTAAAATGCCTCAACAAGTCAGAAGGAGGCAGTTGTGATTAAAATGGATGAGATGTGGTTGGTTTTTACAATTTGGTCTTCCTTAATGATTCTCTGATCCTTCAGTAGGCCTGGATATAATTTGTCCCTAATGTCAACAAATTGTCAGTCACTGACTTTAAAGTAGGCTGAGTACTTGTGTTGCAGCTGATATATGATTTTGCGCTCTGGGTTTATTCATTCAACTTCTCTTCTTAACATGCTATGTACTTGTAAATAGTAATTGTTTCTCATTCCATTGTTTTTCTGACTTGTGCATGGTGTGTCGTTTCTGTGCTTGGATTGTTTCCTCAGCCTACTTTCTCTGTGTCTTTATTGCCTTCCCTTTTATTGCAGTCTGGTCTCCACTTAGCATTAAATCTAGGTTTTTGTTTTTCTCAACTTGCCTGCAACAAGTCTGTGTCCTGCATTTGACCCCTCTATCGAACTCCAGATGATGAAATAAAATGTAAACATTTCTGGCACAGAAGCTGCTTGTTAATTTTAATATTTTTTCTCTTTTTAAGTTTGAAATATATGCAGGAACAGTGGTCCTGGCTATACATTTAACCCTGTCTAACTTGGAAGTTCATGTGCTGTGGTCAGGCTAGTTATTATAAATAAACAGGTGGCATAGTTTTTTTTTTATTTTATTTTGGTTTTTAGAAGTTTACCAGTTTGGCGCATTCACTAATTGTTAATTTGATTAAAATGTCGTGCTGTGCTTCAGTTCTTTTGCATCAAACTTGATAGAATTTCAGTTTTTTATAAGTTCAGGAACATCACTGATTCGTTGTTTCTGTAAAATACAGTTTTTACCTCATATATTAATGATGAAGCCATATAGCACACTTATGCTGAGCTGAGTTTATTAGGTAGGTCTGTGGTATTTCTGCAGAGCTTCAACATGCCTTTGATTTGTCAACTGCTAGATTATTTTGGCTTTTAGTGAAGCTGTCTGCACTGTGCTACACAGATGAAACTGTTACATAGCATTTCTTAACTGATGCCTATCAAGTGTAAGCTAATCACACAAAGTCAGACTGACTTGGTCATTTATTAATGGTGAACATCTGGCACATCTGGCGTTAAAACATCATGAGTCATGTATTAGTCACACATTATTAAGTATATGATTTGTTATCTTATTGAGCATGTCAACAAATGAGAATCGTGCAGCATGTGTGCTTGTACTGCTATCTTTATAACAACCAGTTTGCATTTCAGACCACAAAAACGAGGACATTTTGCCCTTAAAGGACTAGTTAAAAATGAAGACTTGGTTTTAGGATTAAGGTTAAATTAATTTAGGATAAGGGCTGAGTTTAGGGATTTAATTGTGATGATTAAGGTTAAAGGAAGGAGCCACAGGATGCATTATGTCCTCACATAGACACTTATTTTCCAGTGGACACCTCAGTGCTTCTGTTTCTTCTTTACATGGCTGCATGTGGCTCCAGTTGTACTCGTGCTTTATGTGACCGAACTGGACTCTGTGTGTGTGTGTGTGTGTGTGTGTGTGTGTGTGTGTGTGTGTGTGTGTTCTCATCACCTTCTCTCAGGGTTACTTCTGCACCCTTGTGCTCCTCAATCAGCTCTAATGGATCCTCTGGCTCAGACTCAGCCAGAGAACTGATTGTGATACTAAAAGACATTCGAATACACACACATACGCGCACACACACACACACACACACACACACACACACACACAGAGAACACAGGGCGGGGCTGGAGGCTGATATCCGTCGTGATGAGCTAAGAGGTATGACGGCCCTCCTTACATTTTCTTCCTGTCTTTGTCCTTTGTTTCTTCTCTTGTTGCTTCATCATGCTGCACCTCCTGCAGTCAGTTTAATGCAACACTGTAGTAATTAACAGTCATATGCAGAAATAAACGTTGTCTTTAGAATGAAAAATTTACTTTAAAATCTGAAGGCTATAAATGACATACAAACAGCATTTGAGATATGAAATGTCCCTCATTTCCTTCTGTGTCTTTGTGTCACTCACCCCACACCACCAGCCCCACCAGGGCTCTGGTGTGTACTTGTGTGTATCTGAATGGTTCACAAGGGTCCTATCCACCCTCCTTTCTTTGGCGTCTTCATTCAGAGCGTGAACAGGTCCCCCGGGGCTAATGTGAGCTTTTGTGCATGTGTGTATGTGTGTCTGTGTCTGTGTGTGTGTGTGTGTGTGTGTGTGTGTGTGTGTGTGTGTGTGTGTGCGTGTGTGTGTGTGTGTGTATGTGTGGCTACTGCATTATTCTCGCCACTCACTTTCTATGGAATGAAAAAAAAGACAGTTCATCCAGTGTGTCCGTTCCTTCCTGTTTTTAGAAAGAAAGATGGTTGGAAGAGAACATACAGTAAAGCAGAGCAACCCTTACACACACAGAAGACTATACAGGAGTAAATAAATATGCATATATATATAATGCATATAGAGAAGCATTTACACGTCTTCGCTCAATTTTCACAACACAAAATGTCACATTGCTAAATGTGGCCTGAAAATCTCAAAATGAAAATATCTATGTAAAACTGAATGATGCATTTGACAGTAAGCCTATCAAAACTTTTCTTTTCCTACCTTCAGCAGTGAGATTTATTCATGGAATTACTGTAAATTTAGGTCATATCTGTCTGTAGTCTGACTCTAACTAACACAGTTTAGTTTTCCTGTTACTGTACACTACAGTATAGTAATAGTGAATACAACTTACATTCACATTACAGATATGTAATGAGGTGGAATTATTAGCAATTATGTCTAAGTGCTACTCACCAGAGTAATGCTGTTATAACAAGGAGAACCTGTTAAAAAGTCATTGATTTAGTGATCTGGAGTGTTTTACACGGTGTATGTAAGCCCCAATTAAAGCCAAAAATACTGTGAACAAAATTACAGTAATTGTGTATCGCTGCAAGACACTACAAATCAAAAGTAATATGTATTGTGTTGCACTGTATGACTGCGGCATGTGCACTTGAATTTCACATGCAAGAGCTTTTTTCTTAGTTTCTCATTCTCTGCCTCAACACACTGACGGTCAAGCATTGGAATAATTTGATTGTCATTGATCGACTGGAGCCGAAGACCCTCCACCACCAATTGTTAAATCTGGTCTCACAGGAATCTGAGCAACTCTTGGAGTCACAGCTTTAATTCCAGATGTGCGGAGCTGATTCATGCCTCTGACTCATTAAGAATTAGTGGCTTTGCTCATCGCAGAACAGTTGTGTCATTCCAGCGGTGAGCTCCAGACGGTCTACCTGCAGCGTGCATGAGTGGAACAAAGCTGGTTTCTATAATTAGGTTCTCCGGGCTGATTCGATTAGACCAGCGACTGCATTCATTTTGCTATAGATGCTCCTCAGCTGCTTTAAGGGACTAATGGAGGAGATGGAGCGATATATGAGAAACAATTAGACATATTATCATATGTCGTGTGTGTCTGTTTGTGCTCATTCTTACTCATGCATAAAAATAAATACTTGACGTTTGTGCCAATAAGTAAAAGGAAGATATTTTTTGATTTTCTTTTATGTTAATATACTGCACATATGCTATTACATATCTCCTCAAACCTACATCACTTCTTCTTCCCCTTCCCATCCCTCACCATCTTCCCGTGTTTCAATTAGCTACCTTGCAATTAAATTACAGGGGGCATTACTTAAGAGGGACATAAATAGTAGCTCACCGACGTGATGTGGTGCCTCAGCCTCAGATGAGATATGACCTGTCCTGTGTCACATTATCTAGAAGAAACCATGTCCAGTACTCTACCTAATGTTGAAGCCACACATTTTCCTTATTCTGGATTCACAGTAAGAAAGATTAAAGCATCCCTGCACTCAAAAATGTACTTAGCATTGACACTGTTGTGCTCAAAGACACCCTTTATGTGGAAAAATTATTTCGAAACTGTATTTTCTAATATAACACTCATGTCTCATTTTACTGGCAAACAAGAGGAAATATCAGTGCTACTCTCTAGTCTGTATCTCACAGTTTTTCAGTCTGAAACAGTGATGATGGATGTTTGGGAGCAGTGAGAGTTTGGAGCTTCAGACAGATGAAAGTTCTGAAAGTCGGAACATTGTTATCAAAATGAGACCTACGCAGGGAATTTTGAGTTGTCCTTGGTAATTTTTATCACTTAAACAACTCTTGCTAAAGGGGCACTTACACTTTTATGAAGTTGGAAAACTTGTAAAAGATACTCTAAATTAAAATCAAAATGGATGAGGGTTAATAATCCTCTTTTTTAAAATCAATCTTCAAAAAAGCAGGGTCATAAAATTCTCTCAGTACAATTCACTAGTGTCTTTCATTAAGCTGCTCCTGACAATTTCTATTGAAGACTTTGTGTTAAAAAAATCACACCGTGAGCCCAAATATTCGACAAATCTGGATTATTTTGTTATATATTGAATGATAAGGCCTGAGAGCACATCTCATGATGGATGAACTGATCTTCAAGTCTATCATTTGCTGGAGTGCTCCTTTAAACCAAACATTAAGATTCTTTATCTGCTCATTTGCTTAACCATGAAAATCTGCCTTGTCATGCCATATAGGCCTTAAATAGAAACTAAATGTAACATGTTTGCAATGTTTAAAGATGTTAATTTGTCCTGGGGGCATCTTTAGAAGCTTTTACAAATGAAGAAAACAAAAAAAGTTTAGCACAAATCACATTTTTCAGCCACAATTTGATACCTGGACAGTCACCTTGCCTTGAGTCTTCTCTCCAAAGTTATGCCCGACTGCAGCACATTAGATTCTATCTGAATGCTCCGTCTGCTCGGTAATCTCATCACCTTGCGTCCACATTGAGGGAAAGTGGGACCTTGTTTCCCAGAATTCCCTTTTATCTCTTAAGATCGGTCTGGGAAAATAAGTCCAGGAAGAAATTAGAAAAGAGAGGTGAAGAAGATAAAATGCAGCGAAGGAAGAAAAAAAAAAGGTTTAGTTTCACATGTTTAAACAACCTCTCTGTCCACAGACCAGAACTTAACCTTGCATTTTTGTGTTTTTGAAATTCGAAATTGTGACACCAAACTGAATAAATTTGAGTTTTAAAGATAAAAGACACGACTGGGAGAGCTTTGACAATGTGTGTCTGCATCTCCATCACCAGGTTAGAGCTAGATTAAAAAAAAAACAGTGAAAACTGTGATTACTCATTTCTAATCAAAGTGAGTACTGACCTAACTGAACCTGTTCTAGAAAAAAAAATTCTATCCCAACTCAACCAAATCTGAATCCGCAGAAACAAAGCCCAATAAATACAATGTCACAGTTTTAGTCACAGTAATACTGAGCAGAAACCTTCAAAATAATCTGGTAAGTGTAGGTTAAAGTCATACGCATACTTCTTTTCCATCCAGCCAAGACAAGAAAAGAGTATCTTCTACCAAATTGAAGGTGAAAGAATTATATGGTTGTTAATAATCACTAATTCAAGATGGAAAAAAAAATCTGTCCAAGGTATCAATGACGCCTGCAAAGACGCAATAGGACGTTCTAAGTATATCCAGTGATTATGAATGACTGAATCTGTTTTGGTTTGCATCCAAATACTCTCTAGAAAAGAGTCCTCTGATGGAAAAAAAAACCCATCCCCCCAACGATCTCCTCTCCTCCCATAAAGCCTTAAATAAATGGATTGACTTTTGGACAAGCGTCAGTTTTCTTTCATAATTGTTAATTATCATGAGTGCTCTCTGAGGTACTTTCTATGAATGGAGATGGCACTCTCTCTCTTCCTCCACCCTCTGTTCTTTTTACGGGATTGGTCGTAGTTCTCAAGGGCATCAAAAAGGACGTGGCTGATGGAAGGAGGGAGGTGCAGAGGATGGGTGGGGCACTTGCGTCATTCCTGCGCATCAGAGGGGCGGGTGGGTTTGATGGCAACGGGCGCCGGTGAGCTCCGCTAACCTCCTCCCCCTCCGCCCAAAGTCTGCCTTTTCCTGGCCTGACCAGCAGCAACTCCACCCACCCCCCAGCGTGGCTCCTCCCCAAGTCCCAGACCAGAGAGAGTACAGCACTTAAAGTAATGTAAATAACCAGAGAGGAGAGCTATTTTAAGATGCTGTCTTTCACTGTGGACAAGGAGGGGGACAAAGATGCAAGCCAAGCGATTGTAATTTCAGTCACGTTTTCGGACATGTTCTCTTCTCGGTCTACCGTCCATTTTATCTGAAGGGCCTGACGAGACAAGAAAGACCAGCAAATCCATTGTGAGGCTGTTTCAAAAGGGGAAAAAAGTACATATTATAAAATAACAGACAGCTTAAGGTCTTGAGAAGTGAGTTTGAGATATCTCCTCAAATTTTTACAAAATATATAAAAGAAAACGTAAAATATTTAAATGAGCTTCAAAATTCTTAAACAAAAAAAAAAAACAGATCCTTTTGGAGGGTTGTAAGAATCTAGGAAGTCACAAAATATTTAGCTGTCTTTGTTCTTTCTTTTTGCAAATTGTGAATGTATTTCACTGCTGCAGGCCTAAAATTCTAAACATACAACAATCCGACAGCAAAGAATCAATTCTTGGTTAAAACTCTGCAACATGAAAAGGAATCCCAAGCTGTGTGTCTTAAGAGATCACATGCCACAAAGGTCAGGAGCCATAAAATCCACACAGCAAAAACCTCGTCCTTGAAAGATCACACTGCTCTTCATGCATCGGCGTCACAACCAAACAAAAGAAGACCTACCATTTTCCAAAACTGCATTTGAAATATCAAAGACAATTTTAACAAGACTCGGAAATGAAGTGAAATACCAATTTTCTCTTCTTACAAAAGTAGGATTTATATATATTTCCTGATTTTCTTTTTTATTGTTTCATTTTTTATGACATCAAAAATAAATAAACATTTAGACAGCATCCTTTCCACCTCATATGAATAATTTCAACCAGCAGTGTTTGTTATCTACATCTCTTTTTTTCACCCTCGTATGTATACAAACGTACACGTCACAGAGAAAATAATCTGTACACTGCTGCGGATAAACAACAGATTTTATAAATCAGAACCTGCCTCCGCGTTGTTCTGCAACAGTTAGTTTTGCAAATCATAAACAAAAACTTAGCAGTAGAAGTACACTATTAGATATAATCAGATCTTTTTGTCGAGGTTACATTCATATTCAAGTCTTTGTTCACTGCAGTCTCACCAGAACCTGGTCAAAACTGGAAATAAAAGGATCTCTTTTCATGAGCTTCATTAAGGCAGTTGAATACAAGATAATTTTAAACACTAACTCACACTGATTCTTATGCTTAAAACTGCGTCTACACCTGACATTAAAGAGAATATTAGTTAATGCTTCAAGTCGGCTACCATCGCTACTGCTTGTACATTTTCTACTCAGCATGATGCATGAATTGTATCTTTCTTGATTCACAGTCATTATATGTATATCAGTAATAATCAATGATAAACATGAGAGAAATGAAAAATTATCTGTAAATTCCAGCTACTTCAGTGCCACTGTGAATTAGGTTGCACAAAACATAAACAAACTGGTTTGATGTGAGAAATTAAAGCTATAAAATATATTGTTTTCCATTATTTCCCTTTGTTTATCTATTTTATTTCCACTCCCACATAAAATGTCCTAATAATAAGAGGTGGTGAAGTGTGTGTGTGTGTTATTGCTTTTATTTAATTGGTACGTCCAGTCTGTCCTCTTTCTAAACCTCGGTTGTGCTGTCAGTCACCTCTTATAAACTCCTGCTTCATTCTTTGTCATATTTCTCACTGAATATTGCACCACTTCCTCTCAGTATCACAGCAGCATTTTAATCTCAGCTGATCTAGTTTGCATTTTAATAGAGATGAAAAATTTAATTAGTGATGGAAAATTAAATTAATCACACAAAGAGTCTGTCAACTCACTTTTTTTAAAAGTATTTCCCCGAACCAGTTAAAAAATGCTGAATATACAGTACAACCAACTATCTGTGAGTACTATGAATGCATGTATTTGTGTGTGTGTGTGTGTGTGTGTTTGCTTTACTTCACAGAAAGACAGCTTCATGTCTGGACAATCAGCAAGCTGCTACACTATATATCCTGACATGTGGCCGTTGTCCAGTCAAGCGGGATGTTGAACTTTGTAGTCCCAAGGGAGGATGTTTGCTTGCAGTCTCCTGGTTCTCTGGCAGTCCTATGGCAGTTCAGTCAGTTTATTTGACATTATTTTTTTTCAATCACATCCTGACTTGGTCATTCCTCATCATGGTGGGAGGAGTCGGGGCTGGACTCCTCCTCTTCCTCCACCGTTTCGGTGGGCAGCGTGTCACGGCGTGTGAAGGCGGCCGCCAAGGTCACGCTCAGCCGCGGTTTGACGGGCGCCATCTCTGACAGCCCGATGTTGTTGCCACGAGTTACAAGTGTCGTCTTATCCATAATCTCTCCACTGTGCTTGGACACCACTGCGTCGAGAAAGTCGTACTTGTGTGAAATCTTGCCGCTCTCAAACAGGTACTTCGCCAGGTACGAGAAAGCCACGTTGCCCAGAAAGGACGCCAGCATGGAGACGGTCTTGAAGGGAAACTTCTGGATGACAACTTCCTCCATTTCTCCGGTCATGGGGTGGATCCGCTCCTCAGTCGTCCAACCGGGGTAATAAATGAAAGGAGGCAGCTGCAGGTAGGGTTCACCTCCACCTATACGCAGCACCATACCGAACAGGTAAGCAGCCACTGAGCCATACGTGTTGGTGCCTTTGATGAAGAGCACACTGAGCAGCTGGGGGAAGATGATGACGTAAACCAGATCTGAGCTCAGGTACCAGAGGCCGTAAACTGTGCCAGATACCAGGGCCATCAAGGTGGCAAGACCACCGAACACAAAGATAGTGATGCGCATCACCCACACGATTTCACGGTCAGATGCCTGAAGAGATAGAGAGGGGTGGAGAAAAGACTGTAATATCTGACAAGCAAAAAGAATTGATTCTATGTCAACCTAAACACACACGTGTACTTACCGACTGTCTAAAGGCGAGCTGGTAAATGTTCCTCGCAAACATGGAGCTCGCTGAAAGGATGGATGAGTCTGCAGATGACATGACAGCTGCAGAAACTGCACCCAGGCCGAAGAAAGAGACGAATGGAGGACAAAGGTGTTGGAGTACGATGGGTAGAATCATGTCTGCTTGTTCCTTCTCTTTTGGAGAAACACCACCATAGCTTGTCTGGTTCCAGTCTGAACAAGTAAAAATAAATAAATAAATAAATAAACATTTAAAATGACATCCAACAAACCCAACAGACATGTACTGCAACTGAAATAAACTGTTAACCTCATTTACAATTGAAAATTTTGAGATTAATAAAATAGAATAACAATGTAAGCCATTGCTCAGTCAATATACTCTGACTGCAACAAGCATCAGCTGACTTCAAAATGAAATATATTTGCATTGAAACATTGTATTTGTCCACATAGTTTATTAGTTTTATAAATTTTTGGCTCATTATACCTGTTATGCAACAGCTTCAGGCTCATGCGTGTAATATCTTACTTACAATGGGAATAAAGACAGTCCAACTTCAAGGCTAACTGATAAATTATCACAGCTTGCAGCGATAAGTTGCGAGTAAAACTCCCTTCAATAATTTGAATTTTGAAATGTTAGCTCACATTTCAGTACAAGACAAAACGGAGTTGCATGTGCACTTGTTCATTGAGGAATCTGACGCATAAAAATCTGGAGATCAAACCGCTAATTTGGTCCCTTGCCTCCCTCTAATGTAATATTTACACAACCAGCGTGGTTATTAAATGGATTGCTGCTTTCATTATGGATGAGGTGAACCAGCTGCTATTTACCAGCCTCTCTCAGATCTAAGGGCAACATGGACCCATCCGGAGCCGCACACAAATGCAACAAACACAACCTCCCACACAAACAAACAGACTGTGCACATGCAAGCTCATGTGTCTCTAACCTGTGGAGGCCCCGATGGCACCGATAAGAACGGAGGGCACAGCCATGACGAGGCACCCGAAGGCGGCCAAGAAGGAGAGGACCTGGGCGTAGGTAGCGGAGGAGGCTGACAGGACTCTCTGGAAATACACTTGCCAGGGTATTCCTCCCAGCATCTGTAGCACAGTGGATAAGAGCTGTGTATAACATTCTGAAACAACATAGTCATGTCAACTCAGTCTTATCTTTGTAGCCCTAAAATCACAAAACTGTAGGGCGCATGATGCCCTCTAGCCTTGGACATTTGATCTGGTCTGAGAAAACCTTGCAAAAGCCTGCTTATCATAAACTCCTTATCATAAGGTACATTGGTAAAGAGCACAACTGTACATCTTAACAGCAGCTGCCAATGCGCAGATGGATAACACAATAGCTTTCTATTGCTGCAATAAACAATTATTTCAACTGATTAACCCATAGATTAATCAACAAATCGTCTCTTCATGATAGCATTTAGTTCATCAGTGTGATCAGCTATAATGGTTTCTGTACCAAGAGGCAGAAGTTATCGATCCAGACCCAGGTGTCGTTCTTGTTGACGCTGCCTCTCCAGGGCGACTGGTACACCTGCTTCACCGCAGTAACAGTGATGTCTGACACCGCAGGGTTGGTCAAAGCAAAGGGGACGCTGATCCACTGCAGACACACAGAAGCAAGTACAGCATGAAGCATAAACCAAAACATGTAGGCCGAATGGGAACTGTATTGTCTGGAACTCACAGTAAAATTGAGCTTACAGGAGCACAACAATATATAATTAATATAACACAATAAACCTATTTTAAAGTGGTATAAATACAAAACTATTTATTTATTTATTTCATTTTTTGTAAGACATTTGTGTACACTCATTTCATGTCACTGCAGTTCTGTACAATTTTGTCCAGAATTTTTTTTTTAGAAAATTTAAGCCAAAATAAAAGCACACCTAGTATGACTAAAACAAAATGAAATACACTAAAAGCATGACTAAATTCTGAAACTGCCATGATGTTATTTTCACCAAAGCACAACATGAACCCACCAGGCCAACAAAGATACAAAACAGCTGCACGACATCAGTGTAGGCCACAGAGTAAAGTCCTCCAACCAGCGTGTAAAAGATTGCAATAAGCGCAGAAATGACCACTGACATCTTAATGTTGATGTCCACGATGACGCTCAGAGTAGCACCTGAGGTCAAGAACAGAAGATATAATAGGAAATGCGGCATCACAAAATAAAACACACTTTAATCTTGCTTTTGAGAAAAATCTTTTATTTTGTAGTAAGTAGAAAAATAAGCTCACCAAGGGCCGATAAGATGGCAGCAGACCAGAAAATCTCTCCCATGAGTGCGGGTATGAAGAGGAGGCCACCCATACGTTTCCCATACAACTGCTGAAAAGGATCCAACATGGTGACGTAACCCCGTGAGCGCATGGGCTTGGCAAAAAATAGACCACCTGGGACAAAGAGCGGACACATGACAGGGAGAAAAATGAGGCAACTGCCATTCAGAGGCCCTGGTCTAAACGGGGGCCCTAAAGGTAATCTAAATTGACAAAATCAATGAAACAATCCTGACACTTAAAGAGGGTTAAAGTGTAAATCTCTGTATGATGATCACTTGTGAAGGTTTAACTAACACCCAAAATGATCATTTCAGTCAGGTACACAGTCAAAGATGAGCCAGGGTATTTACATGTGGGATTTCTGTGAGTGTAAAAAGGGTAGAAACACATTTTGTTCAGTGTGCACTCAGTGTGCACTCGCCACAAATTCTTTCCTATGCTCTACTGGAAAATAATATATATATATATATATATGTATATATATATATATATATATATATATATATATATATATATATATATATATATATATATATATATATATATATATATATATATATATATATATATATATATATATATATATATATATATATAAATTAATTGTTTTAAACAGGAGAAACATTAAACTCAACTCACCCAGAACAAGACTGAGTGCATATCCAAAGGGAGCTTGAGCCCAAACCAAGCCCTGATCTGGAAGATACACATACTCAGCTGTGCCATTGATGTAGCCTCCTCCAACCCAGGTGGCTGGAAATCACACACAAGCAAGTCGAATTAAAGCTCAACATCAATTTAATATTTATTTGAACTTAAGAAAAAATATTAAAAGTGACTTTGGATTAATAAATATCATTTATAGAACGCAATAAAGTAAACTAATATTTTTTTTCTTCACTGATGGATTTATAAGATATCTCAATTGGCCGACTTTTTATTCACTGAAAGTAAAAAGGTAAAACAGTTTTAACCAAAAAAACAAAACAAAACTCCAAATTGCTGTTGTAAACCAAGTAAAGTAGCTTAATTCAGAGTATTTTTGAACTATCGAATAGAAACTTTACCTGTCATGGTGAATCCACCGACAAATAATCCAATGTCTCTCCCTCCGACCATGATGGTTTCGCTGCGGTCGGTGCCCTCCGCCTCCCCGGAGTGTTTGTTCTTCCATGCCGCCCAAATGCCCACGAACAGAATCAGCAGATAGAAGACCGCGATAGCCACAAGCCCCTCTACATGGATGGTCATTGTCGCAGCGGTCCTCCGCTAGGAACGGGGAGGCATGAAGACCTGCGAAGGCGCACGGAAGAAACAGGTTCGGATGTGCAGTGAAAGGGACATTTTTTACATTTGGACAAACGGTCAAGAAAGTGTTAGGTGGCAACATGTTGATCTGTTAGGTTGGTTTGAAATAAATACAGTATAAAAAAAATCTTGCTCATTTGAACTGCTGGCCATCCCACTTAAACTTATTTAAACAGAAAATTACAAATCAGAATAACACAGAAACGTTTTCTTATCGGTGATCCAAAAGATTTCATGCGCTTTTAGAGGTTTTAAACAGAGCCTCGAGGTAAAGAGTATATTCTGGAAAGCTATGACTTCTCTTAAAATGTGATTTTACCGTTCATTTGTGGCAGAATTTACACTTCATTTTTACTAGTAAGATGAAGCTGTACTGAAAAGAAAACCAGAAGGTCAGTTCAGTTTTTCTTTCTCAATTCATCCAGATAAAGTCCATCATTAAGTGCTACAAATTGTTTTCTACATTCGAGTTGATTTCCTAAACGAATAAAATTAAACCAAATTAATCTGTCAAAATTATATTCAAACAACTAAATCGGGTCAAAAGGCACGGCCACAGGAGTAGAATCCTGTGGCCGTGCCTTTTGATTCGTCCTGTCCTCTGTTTTCTCTCTGCTCGTCTCCTTCTCCAAGGATTCGTGCGCGTAAAACTCAAATTACGCACAGAATTTAAGATAGAAAAATGGCAGCCTAGTCCAAATTATGTTTTTCAGATACCCATTTTAGCTATGCCCAGAAAAACAACATAATCCTCTACAATTTCAATTTCTGAACAATTTCAGAGAAAAATATGCAAAACTTACCTTTAGTATTTCTAAAGTTATGTGCTGGGGCACCTGAGAAAAACAATGCGCATAACAGTTGGATGGTTTGTGGAGATCCTTGTCCCTTCTTGCACCGTGAGGAACAGTCCGATGGAACGTTAGTGGGGTCTCCCGGGTGACTTACTGAGGTTTATAAGGGGGCAGGTGCCGTCAGAGGACCGGGACACGCGTCAGAGGAACCAAACGTCCCTCTTAATGAGCACCTTTGCATGGAAACACGTCACAGTGTGCTGGCTGATCTGACTGGAGGAGAGTGGTAAAGATTCCTCGACTCACTAACGTGAATGGATGGGCACCTTCTTTTTTTGTATCTTTATTTTAAACCACTGAATGGCCTGACATGAATCCTAATATAAACCTTTTTTAAAGCATGAAGTAATGAGCAAGTTGTAGCTTGTCATCCTGGAAACTCAGCGCGTAAAAGCCGACTGATTACGCAGCCACACTCCATTCTCCGTCACCACATCTGGTGTTTTACCTCACAATTAACTTTGCAAACAGTTTTTGCGCAAGTGTGAAGGACGAAAACCAATATGATGCCCTCATAGGAGAGGACTATTGTGCCACAGATTTATTAGAAAAGGAGGAGAAACAAGCCACTCGTCATCTTTTTCTGGGCCTAAAAATTCGCAATTATAATGCTCCCTACCTTCAAGCAATTACGAGTCATTTAAGTGTGTCTGCCACTTGGACTTCAGGATATATATCAACGAGCTGTGTCTACTTAATGGCCTCCTCCGCCTGAAGTCCTTTAATCCGGAGTTCTCTTGTCAAAACTGACAGGCATCCAATTAGGATGGATCCTGAAGAGCAGCGCCGAGATTTAATGATGCAGTCTGACTTTTAAAAAAACCAAAGTGGGCGCACACACACTCACATAAAGTCTAACGACAGACACGTACAGTCAAAAGGAGAAGTTATTTGCTAAAGAGGGCTGAGGTGTTTACGCATCAAGAGAAACGGTGACAAGTTTATTTTAAACAATAAACGTGTTCAGCGCCCTCTTTCGGCAAGACAAGAGAAGCGTTTCAGCACCATGGACAGAGGCAACAAATCAGCCTCAGGTTTGTCATGTAGAAAGTTTATGCACTTTGCACGTCTAATTGTTCTTTTATGGTTACTGTATGCCTTGTTATATTATTCATTTAAGACAAAATGTTTGCCATTTCATTGTGATACAGGCCTATTCATTTTATTGCATTTTTATGAGTATGCTCAGCTAAATATTTTTAACATAACTTTTCTCCATGTTCTGCCTAAATGTACTTGTTCCACTTTTGTTCTAAATGTTAATTAATTAAAATTAATTAAGGAGAAATGATAAACATATTACTCAATTCAGTTGGAAACACACAACTGATTATTGTTTTGGCCCTCTGAGGTATATTTAAAATTTTTATTAGTTAACCTAACTTTAAATTACAAAACAAAAATTCTACACAGTTTAAAAAATTGAGTAACTGGATCAATGCTGGTTGAAATCTGGATTGTTTGACATCCGATAAGTGATTCTGTGCAGTACTGGTGCCAAAACCAAAACCTTCCGGAAGACAGCTGGACAGCTTTCTAACTACATGTTTGACAGATGGCAGACACACGACTTTCACACTTTCTGTAGCCAAACAGTGCAGCTAAGTTTGAATTTGTAGTTAGATGATCCAAGCCAAGATACATGTATTTGTTAATCATATATGAACGAACTGATACAAAAAAAAAGAGACATTTGAAACAAAACTAGTTTGTGGTGCAGCATAGTAACAAAAAAAAAAAACCCTTCATAATTTGTGTAAATTATTTTTTATGTTCAACCAAATAAATTGCTCCGGGCCCAAGGACTGGAGGTTTAATGAGCAGCTGTTGCTGGCAGCGCTCAACATGTCTGAGAGATAAACAGAGTGAGAACCGCACAGAAAGAGGAAGAAGATTTTCCATAGATAACATAAGACACATATGAAGCTACCCTCATGCTATCTATTTTCCAAAACATGAAACATTATGTTTTCCACTGCATTTATTCTTTGAAAATTAACACACAGAATGTAATAAACAAAATACATACAGCTCATTTGAGGATATAGTTTAAATAAAGAATCTAAAACTTGTCTGATGCTAAAGTGAAAGTGTGCTCAAAGGGTCCTCGTTTTGAAAAGATTTCTGGAGGATGAGAAACATGATTGTATAAGGACCCTTTGCTTGATTTGAAAATATGAAGTAAGATGTCTGGAGAATGAAAACTGGCCAAACTCTGAAATGTCTTGGAGTGAGAAATGTATGATGCGTTACAAAAAAAATTTAAAAATAAATGAATAAAGCCACTGTGAGCCAGATTTAAATGCTTTGGACTTGGCTGTCTCCATTTGGTAGTAGAGTAACTCAGTGTTCATGGAGACTTTCAGTGAGTGGGCTGAAAATAATCTCATGTTTCTCTGGAACTGTCTCCTGGCTTCAACGTTTCGGATGTAAAAATTGTAAACCATCTGATACCAACAAAAACACCTTCAGTTTCTTGTTTTTGTCTTTTAAAATCTGAAGATTATTTTGTAACTTACATTAAATTACTTGTCCTCTGACTGGAAAATTAGTTAATATGATCTGCTAATGTCTGATTTGACCTTATATCTCTATTCACAACTTATAGAGCTAAATCTACAAAGGATAAACCATGAACAAAATCCTTCATAAATTAAAACAGTCTTAATATGAATCAAACATCCTAGATCTGTGGTACAGCACTGCACTGTATTATGCTTGATATTCTTGTTTATATTCAGTTTGATGTCAAGTATTATTGGGGGACATTTTGAGCATTTTATGCAATATAAAATATTGTAGCACTAAAATAGGCTTTACAGAAAATACATTCTTTAACAAGATACTACTGAGTATATAAAACAAAACACAATTTTATATTTTTAGTCAGTTAATTCCTTTTTGCCTTGAAACTACTCAAAATAGCTCATATTTGCTATAAAGCTTGGTTGAGGTCTGGAGCTTGATGAAAACAATCTGAAAGAAAATAAGCAACCATACAGTCAGATCTGCTGTTTTAATGCAAGCTTTCAGTCAGAGACGAAAGAAGAGGATCAAAGGCTTGCATTAGAAACTCTGCAGACTGAGTAGATTTTTTTTTTTATTTTTTAGCTGTCTGCCTTTGAATCACTGAAATAGCATGAGTAAATTGTGAGAAGCAGTCTGATTACAGTTTGTCCTTTGAGCAATGGACTAAGGCAAAAAAAATAAAATAAAACACTAGTTGAAAATGAGCTTTGTGGTAAGATGCTCTGATTTTTTTTAAAACAGACTTTACAGGCTAACTTGATATTCATTCATGACAATCATTTAACTGAGTTTTACAGCTAAGTTTGCTATTAGTTATACATCCTTAACCACAAGTAAGAATATGTACAATAGAGCCTACTTGATGCTAGAAAACATTCTCTCTTTTTTTTTTTTTTTTTTTTTTACAATACTAATCTTTGATATGGCTATGGCTAGGGCAACATTAATCAAACGTGATAAGAGCTGCATGTAATGTTAGCTGCAGTAAAGATATAGTAGCTGTTGTCTTCAATGTGACAGCAAGATGGCCTTTGTTAAGTCTGGAAAAGGCGAAGCACTAAAATACATCCAAATGTTTTGATGAATGAAATAAATATGAGAAAATTTGCCTCTTTTGAAGACATGAATGACAGTTAACTGAACTGATATGATGGTTCAAACTAAATGATAATATATTCACAGAGAGGCCCTGAGACATATTCGAAAAAAAGAAAATAAAGGAGCATTTGGCATTTGTCAGAGGTGGAAACAAGTTCTAAAGGGCCAATTGTCTCAGTCTGTTTCATGCCAGAATTTTTTTTTTTAGAATGATATCAGGTGCATGGAGGCTTGAAACAGGTAGAGACAGTCACCTGCTTTCACTGTCCATAAATCTGCAGATCAGAGCTTTTATACTCTGCTCTAATATTGGAGTGGAAATGAATTGAGAGTCAGCTGGAAAAGGACACAAGACCTTGAGTTTACATCATTTGTATAATGTTGTACCTGTCTGAAGCTGGTACGTACCATCTGTTAGACACAGGGGACAGTTTAAGGGCTGAAGTATGTAAAAAACAAAAAACAGCACCCAGTAATATCTTTCTACCAAGATATCCTAGGTACCCATGCTCATGAAAAAGACAGCACCAACCGCAATAGTTTATTTCAGAGCAGCTATAATTTACTGTGACCTCTGTTATTCAAAGACCGTGAAAATCTAAGTGATAATATAAGCTGAAATAGACTTTTTTCCTAATGAACATAATGTTCTACATGTTATTATTTTTTTGAACAGTTTAAACTCTGAACCCTTTTACTGAAAAGTGAGCATTTGCCCTAAATGAATGTATCGAAGTTGTCAATATTTCTGTTGGTAGATGCCTCTTTGCTGTTCCCACTGGTACCAAAGAACCTGATTACTTCTCTATGAACCGAACATATCCAAGAACCATTTAAATGCCCCATTATAACCATCTGTGTTTAGTGGTACCTCTGAAAACAGGGTCAACTGTTTTGTTTTGGTTTTTTTAATGAAAGACTTCGGCAAATGCTGCTCCTTCTGGTCGGTCCCTCTTCATGCTCTCACGTTCTCATTGTTTTGATTTGATCTGGGAAAATGTGGAAATACAGTTAATCAGAAAGATAAAGAACAGGTTATGTTATATTACACAGTAAACATGGTGAGGTAAAACTGGGAGAGTTCTTCTACAGCTACACAGAAACAATAAATCAGACAACACTGAAAAACAACTAGTACTTACTGCATAATTTGATCTATGGAAGGATTTGAATGAGAGCATCAAACACAATAAAAAGAAAGAAAATATTGACTGTGTGGCAGAGGCTACACTTTGCACGTTGATAAAAAAAAGTTACATGCAGTCATAGACAGAGATGCAATGAAACAAACACACAATCCATTTCAATGTGGTGATAAACAGATATATTTCTAAATTCTACACATCTGTGGAGCCGAGATAGAGCTATGAACAGGTTTTTTTTTATTTAAATGAGGGCAAAAATAAAGCAGAAATGAAGCTTTATCAACTACATTTATCCCTGGGAACTATATGGATGCAAACTATGCCATCCAACAACAAAATCATGGATCAAACGATCAAAACATCATGTTAAGTGTAACATGTAAAAAGTGTAAAATCATAATAGTGGAAAAGTACATTAAATTGAACTGAAGGTTATGAAACAAACTTTAAAGGTTCCTCCTGCTAATTTATTGGGCTCATGTCTGAACTAGTTACCTTATGTTAAATATTCATTTATAAACAACTAATGGAAGCACATGACCCATAAATAAATACTGAGTGCAGTCATCATTATATCCACAGTTTAATTTAGGCGCAAACACAGCTAATCCTAAAGTCAGACAAAAAGTGTCACGTGCTTCTTTCCTGACTTTCAACTCATATCCAAAGGCAACATGTATTTTATTGAAATGTACATTATTTTAACTGACATTAAAATGTGGGTAAAATGTGATGATGCCTTCTACACTTTATAGTAAACAAACTGTCTTCCTCTTTCATTTATACAAACTCTAATCATACCTTGTAACCAGTCGACTCCCTCCTGTAAACCGTCTCCTTTCAGAGCATCGGTGGCACTGAAAAACAGCAACACAATACAGTGAAATAAAGCAAAGAATCTTCAATGGATTGCTTGTTGCATCTTGACAGATTAAAAAGTATCACCTGTGATTATTAGTTCATCGACATGATACACAGGTTGTATGATTCTTGTGTTATTGTACTAAATATACACAGAGTCAGCAACAGTATGTAAAGACATGCCAAAAATGAAGACATCATGAGCCTATTATGTGGTTACTGCAACATGTTTACACCAACTGACATAGTGGTATAGATAATATATGTGTTTTTGTCCTGCACAGAGGAATTTTTTGTGCCCAACTGACAGGTTTTTAGCAACAAAATGATCAAAACTGATAATAAAGAATCTATATTTTTGACATGTTGGGTCAATTTAGGTTTCACTAACTTAAGCTTGATCGAGATTTTTATTTATCAAACAATCAGAAATAATAGGAAAATGCATAGACTTCACTCAAATAAGGTAACACAGACTTATTGTTTTCACTGTACATGTACCATCATTCAATAACACGCCCTCAAAAGCTCATTCTGAGCAAGGAAAACCCTGACAAAAAGTGAGCACCAAAAGAGCAGAAGAACAATCTTTATATCAAACCCATCATTTTATCACCTCCATGTAAAGTAGTAAAGTAACAGCGAAGATAGGACAATTAGCGACCTTATTTTTTAAAGGTTTTTTTAATGCTTGACCTCTGTATCTGTTGTCAGACAACACAGATGAGCAGTTAAACACTGTGCTGTTTGATTTTGTGAAACTACGAAATCCACAATCCAAATGAACAGCAAATCTAAACATGACAAATAATTTACCACAATATGTACAGTCACTGTTCACGACATGCATGTGAACATGCTGTTGACATGGTCTGGCTGTAGACAGCAAACAGCTCCAACAGAGGAGGTGTGGGTTAACACTATGGCAGAAAGTCAGAACATTACATTCTGCCCATATGCTCACAACAGACAGCATTATATCACAGCAGATTTCATTTTACCTACAATAACTACACTGCTGCTATTTCAATGGCATTGGCATACAGACATAGCAAGCAAATAGTATGTGTGTAAGTTCATACCAGATGTGCCAGGGTTTGTCTTTGATGTTCTCCAAACAGAGCAGCTGTGAGACCTTGACAGAAGACAAAGCATCCCTGACATCCATCTTGTTAGCAAAGAACAGGATGGGAATCCTCCGGTGTTTAATATCTGCAGTCGGACGGAGAGTGAAGTTTCAGTTTCATAAAGAAGAAATTCACCTTAAATAATCAGGAAAATTATTCTGAAACTAATCCAAACTTTTTCCCCTCCCATTTAACAAAACAAAATGTACACTAATTATCAAAAAGGTTAAAACCAAGCTTTATGTGCTGTGCAGTCTAGACATACGAGAGACTAAGAAACTCAAGAGACACACAAAGCAGCACAAGATCAAGAAACATGAACTCACCAGGATGATTTAGTAATGTGTCCAGTTCTTCTTTGGCCACTACCATCCTCAGTTTATCTGCACTATCAATGACAAATATGATAGCCTGTCCTTCCCTGAGAATAGATTAACTATTTTAATATGCATATAAACAATAGGAATGGCAAAGAAGACTATTGTTTTTGTACAGCCAGTGCACTCACTTGTAGTAATGTTCCCAGAGGTTTCTGTATCTGCCTTGACCGGACATGTCAAACACAGTGAAGGAAAGGCTAAAAGAAAACAGAAACAAAGCTGAAAAACATAAGTATATTACATTTTTGACAAAATATATTAATATGAAGCAGATATTATCAGTCAGGAAAGGAAAATTTAGAAGGTGGAAATACATAATGACTGTGAAAGTAAAATTTTTAAGTGCAACCAGTTGATATGTATGGTGAGCAGTACCTGGATGTCTTGAACTTCTCTATGCTGAAGCCAATTGTTGGGACGATGTCTTGTGCCTGGGCCTAAAAGGCAAATGCATTGTGTTTTTAAAGTGTGTTTTTAAAATAGGAGCACACATTTTAAACATATATTTCAATTTGAAATAAATACAAAAACAGCATCTTCCCATAGGCTGTTACATGTACACACCTTTTCTCAATCTCCAGGACAAGACAGAGGAAACTAGCTGATGATGTGCGACACTTTTGTGATCCTTTGCACTACGTACACACTACCTCAATTGTGTTAATGACACGAACCACGTTCTTTTATTACAGTGCAATCTCCTTTTTAGCACATTTAGTATAATGGCCCCGTTTTCTATAATTGATGTTGCTAATTCCAAGAGATGCTAAACTGCTTTTCGTTGTGATACAGAGTATGAACGAATGGTGTGTGTGTCAGTATCACTTCCCACATGAGTTGGCCAATGTCAGAAACAGGCAGACTTACATTGGAAGGCTTGAGCTTGTTGATGATGGTGGTTTTTCCACTGTTGTCCAGACCAAGACACAAAACATTCACCTCCTTCTTTAACCCCAGCCATCCTACCAACTTGTCAAACAGCCCCATTGGCTAGCCAGCAACCATCAGCTGCCCGTCTGTGTTCAAGAAAACAAGACCATAAACAGTGTTACATCTATAATATACATACAAAGCTTTGCATCTACACTAAAATGGATTTCAAATTAGACCTAGCCCTAAATTAGTCAGATTTATAGAACACAAATGGCAGCTTTTTTAAAGTCATTTAGTGACAAAAATCTATCCATTTAGTGTGACAAAAACTCTCTCTATACGATAGAGGTAAACTAGAGGGTGTTCATGTCAGTCACATCAGGGTGCACATCAAGCTAACTGCTAATTTCGCTCGATAGCATTTAGTCACGTCCAAGAAAATGAGACGCTGTGCCGTGAAACTAAAATTAAAGTTCTAACGCTGTGACAATAAACGTATCTTGGGTGGGAAAAGCCGACGTTAAATTGCCTCATCGTTTTCCATGACACCAGAAAGAGCCAGAAAAGCCTCGACAAGATTCGACACGTTCGCATTTAAACGGGCAAATTCGCGTCCGACTCTCCCAAAAAAAGACATTTAACCGAAAGTTGGCGCAGCGTTTACCGTAAGAGAAGACGTTCGTGTGTAGCATTAGCTAACCTACTAAACACTGACCCGCTACAGTCAGTCAACAACACTGTTTTATCGACTTTTTTGGCTAATCGTTAGCTTAAGCTAGCATGCTTAGAGGGTTCTTACCAGGTTCCAACGTAATGAACATTCGCTAACAGCTATTTAGTTAATCTCTTGTTGCTACTGTTGCTAGCTAACTAGCCTTAGCTAACCTTTAGCCTCTAGTCAATTACTTCAGCTTGCTAATGTTACGCAGGTAGTATCTGACGTTAGACAACTCTTCTTCGATTTGACATCGTCAGTTTTAGAAGAAAGCCTAAATTACTTTGGAAACCTAATTGTTGTTATCGCTACAGTTAATGCTAGCACGTCACCTAGTGATGATATCGCTAACGTTAGCTTGCATTATCCTTGCCGAGGCTGTCCGGCAGAGCTGTAATTCACCTGTAATGTGTCCGCGGGATCTTGATTTCAGATGCTCTTAACGCTGCCTTGAGTTAGTTCATTCAATAACCAGCGTCAAATCGATGTTTCATTCATTTCTCCGCTGCTCCCTGATGCTCTGCAGCAACACGGACAATAAATACACAGAGTTATTTACACTGTGTTGCTGGGAGACCACTGGGCTGACTCAGGTCTGCCACCTACAGGACAAACAGGGAAGCCTCCTGCTGCAAAATAGTCTGTGCAAAAGCAATGCGATTGCAATGTTTTAGAAACTAGCTCTATATAGCACATACAATGACATGGCAGTGACAGAAACAGCAAGCAGTGACATGCATAGTGTACAATATATAAGCTCACAACATACATCTGCCATATGAGAATAGTTTAGCAAAAAAGGGAATATGTGAAACAGGAAAGAGCCACAGAAAATAAAACATAATGCAGATAACAAAACAAAGAAAGGAAAAAAGAAATCGACTTTTTGAAAAATTTCTTAGGCTTAAGTACTGTTTAGGTTCAATACAGTGCAGTCTTACTCTATTGTGATCCCATTCTACTTTATTTTACGTATTCACCTCTGCATTTCTCAATCAAGAATATTTTAATCACATATTTTCTGTTTTTCTTCTATCCTGACAGCTGTCTTTTTTTCACATGCAGAAATTTATTTCATTTAGATTCTACAGACAATCCTAAATTAAATGTAATAATAATAAACAAAGTAGCAAACATACTGAAACTGCCAACAAAGAAAGAAAAAATCTTATTCTTACAGTTCTACAATTAACATACAGACACAATCCTATTGCTGTTAGTGCTACTTGGAATACTTGAAAATTTCTCATTACTAACTTATTGCACTTTTAAGACTTCAGTAATGTTTCTGTTTAGTAAAGTGCAGCCTTACCATATTGTGAAGATATTCTTATTTTTTTTCATTTCATCTCAACTTCTCTGTCAAAAAAATATTTTAATTACATATTTTCTCAGTTTTTCTTCCATTGCTGCAGCTGTTTTTTTTCATTTGCATACATTTAGTGCATGCATACTCCTACATAAAATTATAAATAAAATAATGACAAGGAGCTAATAAACTTGCATTTGTAAAAAAAAACAAAAAAAAACAAAAAACAGTATATCACATAAAATCTACAACTATGTAGATACTGAACATAATTTCTGACTCATTAAGGCTCAATGGCTATCATCTAGAACCCTCCATAAGCACCCGTTTGACAAACTCACCTGACAGTTCTTCATGTCCAGAAAACGTGTCAGTCTCTTGAGTGACAATAAAGAGGACGTTCTTATTGTGTGTGTTTGAGAGCAACAGGGGGGTCATCCATACATACTCCACTGCTGCATATGTGTGTGTTTAAAGCCTGCTTTGTAGATAATTCTATGTTAAGGCCTGCGGTGGTTAAAGTCTGAGAGAAAACTAAGTATTAAAATAGGGTTGTTTATTCAGGAACAAACATACTGAATAAAACATACAACTTTCACAAGACATTTTGTACAAGACATACTGCATTATCATGAGGAGCGAACACACATTTCTATAAAATCTTTTGACATTCAGCGGTCTTCAGCTCAAAAAACATGATTGTATTTACCATTATGTCAAACTTTATATCTGGTCAGCTGTTTCGTTGTTATTAAAATCACATACTGTACCATCCATCGCCATATTATATATATATATATATATATATATATATATATATATATATACGCATCTTCTCTGGTCATGAGGTAACAGACTTGAGACCATTCAAAGTCAATAGAGACCATTGGATTGTCACTTGGAAAGAGAAGAGGTATCGGTGAACACTTGAATAGACACTAGAGAAAAAGAAGTCCTAAATTCAAGTGAATGCTAGCATTTGCTGAGATAATTAAGAGACCGCATTTGGCCAACGCTGACAGAGGTTTGGTTGTTGTGGAGGCTGTATTGAAAATGATCCAAAAGAAGATGAGTGTGTGTAAACCAGACCCCATGTGGTCTGGCAGCGCTCACGCGAGCAGCATGTGGTACCTGCTACACCTAACAGTCTGGTGTTTGTGCAATTAGTTGAATGACGATGCCGAGGAAGTCTGGTCGGTTTCCAGTTCAGTGCGTTACACACAGTCTGACTTTGTGCGATGGTCTCACACTTGAAAGCCGCTCTGCTGAATGTGGTGAAGCTGCAGGCGAAGCGACTGTATGCTGCTTATGATTCTCCTCTGGTGGCCGATCAAACAGACCCCGATGCGCCTGATGTCGCTGCGGAGGAGAAGGAGATTTATGCAGTTTTAAGTGGACAGTTTGACAAGAGCAGCGGGCGTACTTGCACATCAAGAGAAGCATGCAATGAAGTCGACTTAACCTGCAACAAGCTGCTTGTGAATAAGTAAGAACAAAATACTCTAACATTAATAGCATCAGTGATATAGTTCATGTTAGACTGTTAGATTATATACAGAAAATTTAGCAAATTAAAGTGACATTTCTTCAGACTCATGATGATACAGTGATAAAATCAGAGGGCATAGGTAGCATCACTAAATTTAAAAAAAAATGAAAAATGAGGCTACATAATACTCACATACAATAATCAATAGTGGAATCAATTTTATTCCAGTGTCATTGTCTATCTGTTCCTTTGATGCTGCTTGTTTCCCTTTAGTATGCTTTTAGATATTGTAGCTGCAACCTGAGTAATATAGCTCAACTCACTCTATACTCATGGTTGAAATGGAATCCAGTGTTGTGTATCCTGCTGCAAGGAAGTTGTTCTTATACTGGCTCATTTTGATGGAGTCAAGCCAGTCGCCGATAGAGATGAAAAGCGGGTAGTCCGGCATATCCTCTGGGGAGTCTGGAAAACTGAGATGACAGAAAATGGTAACTGATACAGAAAAACATGTTAGCATGCTGTTAAGCTGAGTAGCAGACAATCTTTGAATGATGGCTTTGAATGACAGGACCTCAAGTGTTACCCATCATTTTCTAAAGCACGTCTGAATTTTAAGAAGTTGGTTTGCTTTATGAGGTTTGGGATGAAAAGTTATCAATCAGGCAATATTACAGCTTCACTGATATTTCTTCCAAAACAACATCATTATTGTCTGGCTATGTGATGCTGAGCAGAGCCGGGTGAACATTTCCATTTAAATCATTTAAAGTAGAGAAGCTCCACATTTACACAATCTTTTTCTAGATGTCCACATTTCTTGATGTTTGTCCTCTGGGTTTAATATCATGACATAAATAGATTTAGAGATAGATTAAACTGACACTTACCTCTGAACATCATTGACCAGAGCCAGCAGACTACTGGGATTAATTATGAGTTTGTCAAGGAAAGAGAGCACGTCATTGAAGCGTGGACGCTGGTTGGACTCCTTCTGCCAGCAGTGCAGCATCAGCTGGTGCAGCGTCACAGGGCAGCCCATTGGAGCTGGCAGACGGTAGCCTTCTTCAATGGATAAAATGACCTGAGATAAACAGCAGAAAACATAATGTTGAATCTCTTACAGAACAGCTGTTGTCCCAATTTTTAGGAGTTATTTTCTGCTGCTTACATCCTGATTGGACATCTCCCAGTAGGGCCTCTCTCCATATGACATCACTTCCCACATGACAATGCCGTAGCTCCAGACATCACTGGATGAGGAAAACTTTCCATAAGCAATAGCTTCTGGTGCCGTCCAGCGTATTGGTATTTTTCCTCCCTGACACAAAGCAGCAGCACAGAATAAGCTTGTGAAGTTGTCTTTTAAAGTTTGTTACCATAACTGATTGTAAAATTAATTCACACTCACTGTAGCTGTGTACGCCGCCTCAGTGTCATCTTCAAGGACTCTGGACATGCCAAAATCAGACACCTTACACACCAAGTTTTCATCCACCAAGATGTTGCGAGCAGCCAGGTCTCTGTGAACGTAACCCATCTCTGAAAGGTAGGTCATGCCCACTGCGATGCCACGCATCATCCCAACCAGCTGGAGGACCGTGAACTGACCATCACGTGTCTGGAGTGGACAGAGGGAAGACACATACGAGGTGAGCAAGACAATATTTACTCGGGAGAAAAAAGTGTTAAACATCTATTCTTCTCACCCGCAGGAAAGAATCAAGCGCTCCATTTTCCATGTACTCCACCACTATCATTACTGGTCTGCCTGGAGTTAAGGTAAAAGATATCATTTAGATGACAAACAAAGAAACAGATCTATATGCATAAACACACACACTGACAGACATATAAAGAGCTTACTCTTAGTGACGACTCCCTCCAGCCTGATGATGTTGGGGTTGTTGAACTGTCCCATGATTGAAGCCTCACGCAGAAAGTCTCGTCTTTGTTGTTCCATGTATCCTCCTTTAAGTGTCTTTATTGCCACAGCAATAGCCATCCTTCCAGGTATACGCAAGCGTCCACTACAGACTTCTCCAAATTCACCTGCAAAAACATACATATTTATCATAAAACTTTGTTAAAATGAAATTATATATAAATAATAAAGTTTTATCTTGTGTTATCTTATGTTATCATAAGCTATGTTAGGTTATGTTATGTTCTGTTAGCTTATCTTATTGTGTCTTATCTTAACTTTTTTAGCTTATCTTTTCAAATTTTTCTTAGTAAACTATTAAAATAATAATAATAATAATAATGACTAAGCATGAACTTCCAAAGAAATTATGGGGTTAAAAAAAAAGAAAAGTGAAATAAATAAATACAAAGCTACACTTTAAAATTCATCTAAAATTCATAGTTGAAACACAAAGAATCAAAAGAGAAATGTGGATTGTATCACAGTAACTACACTGTAGACTGTGTTTCTCCTTACATTTCTAAAATGTTTTTTGAAATGAATTCCCTTTGAGATTAACAAAGTTTCATGTTATTTTTTTGTAGGAAATGTTTTTAAAAATTCTATTTAAATATCAGCAGAAAAAGAAATGCATATATATGTATAAGCAAAAAAAAAGTCACAATTTCCACAGCTCAAAATTCAGAGTTAAAACAAACAGAATCAAAACAGAAATGTGGGTTACATTCCAGTGTACTCATCAGGTCCTGCTATTTTTAAAACAGGTAACTGCTCTCTGCCTCCACCAGATGACGCCAGTGCTACAGAAACCCAACAAATGGGCGGCTCCTTCATAAGTACTCCGGGGTTTTAAAGCAGACACAATCTGTTCGGTTTAATGAACCATCATACACTATTATTCACACTCAGTAGCACTGGGTTTGCTTCTCTAAGGTACAATACAATAAATTACTTTAAAAATCAGCTGCTTAGAGTGGCCATAAAAATCCAAAATAGGAACTTTATGGGGTTCAAGATTTCTTTTTAATATTTCACTCAACATAAAATGAGATAATTTCTCTCTCAGGTGCTCCACAGCCATCACTGGGACCTCCCTGCAAATGCCTGTGCAATATCAATTCGGGACTTTATGGATAATATCTATCTGAATACACATCATGCATTACATAAATTAGTGATTAGCAGTGATTTTACCAGCACCAATCACCCTCTCAATGCATATGTATGAGGGGTCTATCTCTTTGGCGAATTCCTCCACAGCCTGAGTGGGGTCTTCATACGTATCTGGATCCACATAGGTCTTTATTCCAGAGAACGGGACTGAAAGACAAGAGACACACAGTAACATATCAGAATACAGTATGATAGTTTGTATTTTGGTTTGGAATAGGACATAAAACTACAACTCAAACAGGTCTATGAAATTTGTGGGGACATGGCTATTTATACGTTATTATTAGCTATCTGTGTTTTTTTTTTTTTTTTTAGCTATTTTGGTCTAAAAGTTGGAAACATCTCGAATGGGACCACTCAAACCAATTAGTGGGCTCTTCAGAGAATACTTAAAATATCCCATTTTCAAACTCGGCATTTGTTTTGATCTCAGCTAAAAGGGTTGAACTTAAAATGTGAAACAATGCAATTAGCAAATCACAAAGACTGCAGTTTAAGATATACATTATGCTGATCCATGTTCTATCGTGTCATTGGTTTTACTAATTCACCACACTTTTGATAGTATTTCTTGTAGTAATAGTCCATCACAAGTTTAATTAAAGCTTAACTGAAGCTTAATTAATGTTTTTTTTTTTTTTTTTATCACAAACCAAATCATAATATCGGCCAGAAAAACTGCAATCAGATATTTTTCTCATTTTTCTGGGTCACCCCTATCAGCTACACACCTACAAAGTTTCGTGACTGTATCTTGCACAATTGTGACACTATCTTGTTGACAAAATCTGTTTGTAGACAGACATCTAAACACCTGCCAAAGGGCTGAAAACCACCTTTATGGTAGTTCCTGCGACAGTAGGTGTCTCCATAACCACAGCACAGTGACACACAAAAACAGACAGATTCACAAGTGTATACAATACCAGCTACACTATCATGGCAAATGAAATGTTTTACTGACATATGACCCTTGGCTTGTGCAGAACAGCTCCTATAGTACATTTTTCTCCACTAGATTGTTTTAAATCCCATCTAGTTTTTGTGTGTTTTGTCAAGCACAGTATACATGCACACACACACACACACACACACACACACACACAGTAATGTATTAATTCAAAACCAAACATCTGCCTGCATAAAAGATCCAACTACTTTATAAGCCTGTAGAAAAAAAAAATCTGTTATACTGAGGCATATCTATTTTTTCCTCAAGACTGTGCCAGAGAAGGTGATTCTTTTTTCAACTGTGTAGGTGCATAATTGGCGGAGTATTTGCTTCTATTATATTGTAAGGTTTCACTGTTATTTTGTCAAGGGATTGGGGGGGAAAAAAAGAGAAAGAAAGAGCTGAGAAAATGCCCCAGAGCAGCGTAAAAAGACATTGCAGGCAGTCAGAATTCAGCATCCTCCTCTCTGGCTGAGGCTGGGGATGCTGCTGCAGTGAGCACTGTGCATGATGACTGGCACAAATGATAACTTGAAGCAGCCCGTGGTACACCGTGAGCAGATGAGCTAGGGATTAAATGTACTTTATAGCTGTGTCAGCTCATATTGTGGAAGGTTGAAGGCTTTGTCTGAGATAGATTCCAGTTTGGAGTCTACATTCCACTTCTGTCTCCAGGGTGTCTAAGCTCAGCTCTGTAATAGAACAAGCCTTTTCTACCAGTTTGTTGAGCCTGCTGGCATCCCTCGCCTGGGTGATGCCTCCCCAGCACACAACAATAAAGAACAAACAACAAGAAAAGACTGGTGGAGGCTATAGTTACAACCATTCAAATAGTTTTCAAGTCAATTGAATGGAACAAAAGGCTCATTATTGCGTATTTGTACTGGCAAGGCTGTTATTCTTCATCATGTGCTGTAAGTAAATCTAGAATTATTCCTCGCTATGTCTGGAGCATCCAACAGTCTGTACCCCGAAGGACAATACACATAAGACAGCATGAAGAAACACACGACTCGTACGCCAACAGTAGAAAAGCACGCCTTGTGTCCATTTTCTTGTACATTTCTTGTGTGTGTGTGTGCGCGTGTGTGTGTGTGTGTGTGTGTGTGTGTGTGTGCGTGCGTGTGTGTTGTGTGGAGGTATTTGTCTGTCAGCATGTTATAACATTTTGTTTCACAGTCGTATATGTTCTGCGTGGATCAATCACAAATCCCCAAATCTAGCCCTCATGTGGCAGAAAGAAAAAGTTATATTTGTCTCAGAAGCAACACTTTAGCCTCTGCAGGCCTCAGATCGAAGTCTTACAAGAGCTCTCTGTGAAATGTCTCAGTAAAACACAGGGCTCCATTTTGTTCCCCAAGAATCATCCGCCTCCCCTTTGGGCCGATCAATAACTCAACAACAACAATGTTTTTATTCGCAATTGTAGCACCACTACTGTAATTCTGAATCAAAACAGCAAATTCTGTCTAAATCCAATAATAGGTGAGTGGCAAACTGTGAGATTTGAAAGGCTGAAAAAAAAAAGAATCAACTCAGAAACAGTGCAAATCTGTGTGACAAAAGCCCAGTCATAGTAAAAGGACGCATCAAATGGATTTTAAAGATGTAAATCTAATCAGTAATACACAGCGGTGAGACAGACAGAGGTAGGGCTGCATAAAGAGCTTAGAGAGACCAACTTAGGACATGTAGAAGACAAATTCGCACTGATTGCAGCCTCACTGATTTTGGATTTTACAGTTGAAACAGCAACTTGTCACTGTTGCCTTGTGGAGAAATTGAGTAATGGATGCACTGTTTTTAATTAACATTAAAGCTAGTTTGACATTTTGGTATTGTAGTTTTTAACACTACATATATGAATACAGTGACAAAATTAATACTGGCCCTTATATTGTCTCAGCTGATGTATTGGTGTAGCTCGAGCATGACCTTTTTAAAAACATGTTGCTTTTTACATAGATGATACACAAACCATATGGAATCTTTTCAACCTCAAGCATATTTAGTTTTCAGTTCAGTCAGCTTCATCCACAAGTAAGTGGAAGTACTGCAACAAGACAACAAGTTAAAATGCATCCTTTTGGGCTTATTTTGTTTTGAGCCATAACAGGACAGATCTCATTTAACATTAAGAACGTACATAATTCGACTCATGATAATATAGCAAATGCATAATGCATTAATGTAGCTTTAAGGCAACTCTTTGCATATGTCAAAACAAAAGCTCTGAGACTTGGAGCATCTGTTGCAGCATGCATTCTAACCGTGTGAGAACCCACGCAAATTGGGAAACAAATTTTAAATTGCACACACATTAAAAATCTATTTTAACAGTACCGTGTCCACTGTGGAAGCGAGTCCTCCTCTTCTCCTCTGACTTCATCCTGGCTTTAATGTACCCCTGACACCTGTGGAAATAAACCAGATTACAACAAGCGTAAGAATCAGCATCACATAAAATTTCCCATTTCTTAGTATTTTCTGCTGAACTGCGCATTATTAGCAGAAAACAAATATAGCATCTAGCAGATTTAAGGGACTTGAGACAAAAGGTGAAAAAGCAAACTTTTATTCTGCCTGAAACTGTTTTAAATAAAGTTGTTTTTTTCCCACCACACAGTACCATTTAGCTTCTGCGTGTAATGCCACATCATCAGTTTTTTGGTTTGCAAAGATGTCACTGCTCCAAAAAAAACAGCCATTTTCCTCTTTTGTATAACCCATTCTTTAAGAGCAATTTCTGTCCGTGCCTTTATGTAGTTCTTTTTATTTTCTTCCATTTTCCCTCTTTTTTTTTTAATATTCACAGTCCCTCATATTCAAGGCTTTCAAGGCTCCATCTCCATAGAGAGGAGAGAGTCGGAACAAAAGTAACAATCAAACACTAGTATGCAGCAAAGAGAACAATTTGCATCCTCCGTGCAAAAACTATACAAGAAGAAGGCTGCTTTTTTTAAAAATTATTTACTATAGGATTAAAATGTGCAAATACGAGTGTTTATATGATGAGTTTATATTGCTATTTAGTCTCAGTTGAACCTGGTACAAAGAGACAGAGATAATGAATTGTAAAGTTTCACTCACGTACTGCAAATTCTCTGGCTTCACTGTATTATCATCTGTAGCCTATTCTTGACACATGAGGAGGCTGGAATAAAATATGAAAATCTTGCACGTCTCTCCAGTACACAGCACAATAGAGGGATAACAATAACAGCAGGTTTCTGACAGATATCTGTGGCTCACCTGCTGCAATATGGCTTCTACTGCTGTACATTACAAGTGTGGCATATTTCAGGAAAACTTAGGATGTGGGATTGGTAACAGTTAAGTATGATGCTAGAGTCAGCGAAAAGGTCCAGAATACAGAAATAGCAGTGGATGTTGTAGGGTTCTTTCCCCCCAAGAAATAAACTGCATCCTGTAAACACATTCACAGATGTTTTTTGACCTACATTGGTTGGATATATGAATGAAACGTGTCTTTAGGGCGTGTCACTGGAAATTTATATTTCACGGACCTAATGCAAGAACAACAGAGCTTTTGTATTATGTTGGAACTGCAGGTTGCATATAGATAATATATTTGTATCCACACAAGGGAATACATTTAGCATTAAACATTATAATGCCTCAATCTGAAAGAATTTGGGTCAATATATGATTGTGGGACTTTTTGTTGTAACACAGTTGACAGGTATCATAGTTGACATTTTTGCTGTTTTCAGGCCTAAAATCAACATAAAAAACATTATTTATTTTGTTTTACATTTAATGAAAATGTATTCAAGATATATCCCATGGACTTCCAAAGTCCCTCAATTATATATTGACCCATTTGGAGTTTGAATTTTAAGAGTTGATCAGATAAAAACAAGTTATTTACAGTAAATTTGTGCAGCTCTGAGACTCTGACTTGGACACTAGTATGAGCAGGCTTTAAAAACAAATAAGAGACTGAGCATAAGTCTCCTGCATGAGGCCCGTGTCTACATTTTTGTCATCTTGTTAACCCCTATAAAGTCAAACGCGTTGCATTTTCAGCATATGATGTTTGCAAATTGCGAGGTCAAAGATCATTACTTCAGCTTGTATCACAATTAAGTTAAATCTAGACAAAGTATCTGCACTTTCTGGCCATTTTTCATTGTTTATTAATAAGTGCCACTAATGGTAAAACTCTGTGAACCGGAGGCGTACCGAAGACAACAGTCTGAGCCAACCTGTGGAGGTTAATGGAACGGAGCAAACTGCTGGTACATGCATTACATGGTGAGTAATTAGGCAGAAAATTGGTGCAGCCATTTGGAAAATAAGAGTGTCTGCTTGGTGGCGAAAGAGAGTCCATTAACAGACTTCTAGTTGTAGCGTCGCTCTGGAGATTATGAGAAGAGAAAGTGTTTGTGCGTGCGTGTGTGTGGACCAGTGTTAGCGATAAGGCAGTGCTACAGAAAAACAGGAGATGTCTTACCGGCCAGTGATGAGGAGGAAGAGTGTGAGGATGACTAGAAGGGAGAAACCTCCTACAGATGCTGTGACAACCACCAGAACCTGACCCTGATCAGCGATATCTGGATCTGAGGGAAGTGACCACAAAGTAATGTTTCAAATACAATGAACATGTTAAAACCAATAGTCAGTTTTTGTATGACTACGACATGCTCAGTTTTCTCCTCTTTAACATATCCAGCATGTGAACAACACAAAATTTTTCATCATTTAAAGAGGCAAATTTAGTGAGTCTTGTAAATGATCTGCTTCTGTTTTGATTCCAGGGCTTGATACAAGCTGTCCTGTCACAATCCAGATAAAACTGATTGATAATCACGATAAGACAGATTGAAACACAGCAGCTGGAGCTGTCAGACTTGGGTATTTCATCATATTTGATGAAAAATGTGCCTGCATAGATTTGCTTTAATATAAAAATGTCATTTTCTTGCCCACCAGCAAATTGGAACATAATTGATATTTCTCAGTGGATCTCTTATACACCAAACCAAAAGTATTTTATCCTTCACTTTTGTCTGTGAGAAAACAATGAGATGTACAAATCAAACCATATTTGTTGCAATAAAAAACTTCCCTTGATCTGGCATTGGTAAAGTTTAGAAGATTAGGAAAAATATCCTTGTGTGTGAATCTTTTCACATGGCTGCAAAATTTCCTTGATTGATGTGCAAATGTTTAATTTGTACAACATTTGTTGAATGTATTACAGATATCCACTCATTTAAAGTGCAATTTAGTTTGATAAGAGGTCAAACTTTAATTTTAGTGTGAGGTTTTGTCATTTCCGACCTGGTTTTGGATTTCTCCAACAATTTATGTAAAAAAAAGATAGAGAGGAAAACAGTCAAGAAAACATGAAAAGCTCTAATTCACTGCATTGTGTCTGTCAACATACTATGTGAGGATGTGCATTCTGAGAGTATGTAAATGGACTTATGTCATATTTATGGAAATATGACTATATTAAGGTGCTGAGCTGCATATTCATCATCTAACGTGTGTATGTGTGCATGAAAACTGTAATAAGCACAACCACAAAGTTGCAGAGCTCATACACATTTAAATAAATGGCCCATGCCTGAAGAAACGCTGACGAGTTTTTACTGATCCACAGCAAAGAATGACCATAAAAAGTCTTTGGGGATTTTATAGGGTTGTTGATCAACACTGATGACTGCACATCTCTGGCGTTAACACTTCCTTTCTCTCCTGTGCATTGCTTCACATCCCGTGGAATTCTCTCACGGACTGAATATCAGTGCAATTCCTCCTTAAAACACAGTCAACATGAACACAAACAAAACCACAATTCCCACATGGCCGCTGCTCAGGGCTCCGTACCCTCAGCTGCAGTTGCAAACTCAAAGTTGGGGCTGTAGGCTGTGTAGCCTGCAGCAGTGCGAGCACGAACATGGAAGACGTAAACAGTGGAGGGTCTGAGGCCGGTTACCACCACGCTGGGGGTTTTGGTTCGTGTTGATGAGTAGCTCAGCTGTTCTTGCTCCTAGAAAAGTGGAAACAGATTGGCAGCAATGATAAACAAAAGCTCATTTTTTTGACAGGACGTTTTGCATAAACCCATTATCACAGCAATGTCTGAACAAAACACGCAGTTTTTTTTTTTATCCTATTAACAATCAGAGCAGATGGTGAACAAAGCGGAGGTAGCAGCACATTACGAAGGCTCTGTGCTTTGGTGTCTGAACACTGCACATTAGTCTGAGAGCAGTGGTTGTTCATTGGGTATGTAATCACTTGTGGTGCATTTCATTGCTTAAGTAGCTGCATTACAAACCAGTGCTACCCTTAAGCAGTTTCACATGGGGTGCGTGAGCATGAAAACCCTCATTTAGTTTGATCAACAGCTTTACCTTCTCATAGTATTTGACTTCATAGTCCACAAAGTCTGAAGGCGGCTGTTCCACTTCTGACCAGGAGAGGGCGATGCTGTTTTGGGAGGACCAGTCTTTCCTGACTACACCAACCAGAGCAGGACCTGAGGATGCAGTCAAAGAGTGCAGGGATTTGAGTCATCAGTGTTTATCATTAACAGCAACAACGAATTTCAGACGTCCGTTCACCTGATGGACATTTTGTTATAAGATCCACAAAAAAAAGACGACAAACTTATTTGATTTACTGTCTGACTTGTGACGGGTTGGCTCACTTTAGCGTGTTTTTCTCAAAGAGTGATGTGAGTATTAACACTGGGAGAAACATAAGCAAGAAAAATGTCAAGTTTGTAGCCGGTCTGAGAAATCCAGAGTCATCTGCCCAGGAAGCCCAGTGGACTGAGGAAATAAGTGATCCCGGCCAATTCTTGCTCGAGCCACTGCAGTGGAGTGAATCCACTGAGCTTAGACACAGTATTGCAAAACACTTTTCAAAAGTGTCTCCAGTCATCAGAAGAAAGATGTAAGCACTGAACAAAAAAGTTTTAGGGCTCCAAACTGGAAAGAAAAAGCAAAAATAGAAGTTGTGGAAAGTTCACGATGCCTTATAAATCTCCACCCTGCAGCTTACAGTCGACAAACTTGAGTAAAACAGCCCCTGAGAAATGTAATGACCTGGTGGCAGTTTGGAAGAGAAATAGTTTCAGTATCACATGAATAATCAAGGGGTAAAGAAAGGCCAAGAAACAACCACTTTACTGTCCTGCTCCAGTATAATGTGCAGCCTGTGAGAAAAAAACATTTGTGTTAACCAAACCATTAGACCTACAGCAACTGTTTATCATGTTTGTCGTTATTGCTGAATTTGGGGGAATATTTTACACAAGGCTGCTGAGGACATCACAAAATCACCTAGCAGAGATTCAAATATTTACCATCAATTATTCATAAAGCCTCCGCTTGAACAGAATATGATTTGGCAAACTAATAGATCCAGTTCCTCTGTTGTTGAGCGTGCTGTTTGGGAGATCATTGTTGGAATACAAATTCTGAGGTGCAGACTGATGTCTTAAACTGTCCTCATGCTCAGAGAAGCAGATAACCCAGTCCATACTGAACGCCACAGACTGGACGGCGCACTTCAGAAAAGGTGTCATGTTACTATATTAAGTCGGATGCATCGGGGTGCAGATCTGAGTCTCATATCTTGTCAACAAGCCAAGGTTTTTTAGCAACACCCCGGCCCAGACACACAATGCTTCACAGTCCAGCAGCTCAACCATTTGTATAATAAAAAAAAGAAAAGAAAAATGGTGCACACAGAAAGCAAGAAGTTTGAGGCTGAGTCTTGCAAAAATGCACATTCAAAGTGACAAATATGTATATTTAAGGTATCCAACTTCAATATTAGACTGCACACATTCAGACTCGACTTTAAATATGTATTTCTCTATAAGTCTCAAACTGCAGATTATTATGTGGCACAGAGGCACAAAACCTTGCCATCATGTTTGAATAAAAAAAAAAAAAACAGATCTTGTGACAGCTCTTATGGAAATTAGAAGGCATTGATAAATTTTTCATTTTGAAAATGACAGAAATTGGTGAAAGAAAATGCCAATAACATGACATCTTCAAATTACCGTATTTTCGCGACCATAAGGCGCACTTAAAAGTCTTAAATTTTCTCCAAAATGGACGGAGCGCCTTATAAAGCGGTGCGTCTTATGTTGGCACCGAGTTCCAAAATGTCTAAATGTTATTGTGTGACTTTCATCAGCTCCGCTTGACTGACTGAGAGCATTTCCTGCTGACACGCTTCTTATATAGAGAAAAGGCGGACGTGACAGAGGACAGTATGAGAACGTTAAAGGGGGAAGTGTGGGCGTGAAAGAAGACGCTAAAGACACGCCCCCAGTTGGTATATAGTGCCGGTATGTGCATTATGCAAAACAACATGGGTTTGGCGTCACCGTCCCTGTTGATCTGTGACTCCATGCGCGTCCATCTCACAGCCGCTGTGAAAAACCAAGTGCAGCAAATGAACTCGGAGCTTGCTATCATTCCGGGAGGCTTGACGAAGGAACTCCAACCGCTGGACATCGGTGTAAACAGGGCGTTCAAAGTGAAGTTGCGAACGGCGTGGGAGCGATGGATGACAGATGGTGAACACAGTTTTACTAAGACTGGGAGGCAGCGCCGGGCGAGTTACGCCACAATTTGTGAATGGATTGCGGATGCTTGGGCTAACGTGTCTGCTTGCACTGTTGTTCGAGCTCTCGCAAAAGCCGGCATCATTTATGAGGAGCCGCACGGCAACGAGACTGACTCTGACAATGACGAGCGGGAACCTGGCGTGTTCCATGGAGAACTAGCCCAGCTGTTCATTTCGGATACAGAAGATGAGGACTTTGATGGATTTGTGAATGAGGATTGATCAAAAAACAACGTGAAAACATTGATAAATACTTCAATAAAGTACAACTGAACTCAGTTTTGCTTCCGCTGCCTTTTTTAAAACACACGCTAGCATGCATGTTTTAAGCTAGTACAGGTATGTTTTACCATGCACGCGCTCTATAATCCGGTGCGCCTTATGTATGTGTTAAATACAGAAATAGCACCCGGAACTGAGACTGCGCCTTTTAATACGGTGCGCCTTATGGTCGCGAAAATACGGTACTAGTATTTTCTGACCAACTGTCAAAAATGCCCAAAAAATAAACTTACTAGACCACAAAACAAAGAAAATAGGAGCATCTGGAACTTGTGTAATTGTGCTTTAAAAAAAAAAAAAAAAAAAACTCAAATGGTTAACTGACTTTTAAAATTTTCTACCTCTAAACAGCTTATTGATTTAGCTGTAGCACACAGTACTGACTACATTTGTAGTTATTCACTTCAAAAATGGAAGTCTACGGAGGTAAACACCTCATACATTCACAATAAGAGGCAACTATTCAGGCCTATATTGTTCTCTGAGTGTACAGCACACATGCATTTGCCTATTTTTTAAAAAATATATATGAAGATAAGAATGAGTCATCTCATCATGTCACCTTTTTTCCACATCTCCATAGTTCAGTGGCTTTGGTTTCTGCACCACTGAACTTTGAAATGTGTCTTTGTAATGAAGGTTTTACACACAGCAACCCTTCTATAACATCCATCTCTGTGTATGACCCTTTTTATTGATGTCTTCCCAATAGATCTAAGATATCACTTTAGTCACTGTTTGTAAATATTAGCCAACTGAGCAGTCTTTATGACTGAAGCTCCTACCATCTGTGCCCAACAATGAACCCTTGTTCAAAGTCACAGATCATTTCCTCTTACACTGATCAGCACTAAAAGGGTCATCTAAGTATTTTCATACATAACACTGAGGATGATTAGATGATAATTATATTCAAAATTGTTAGTAACTACCTAATTAGAAGAATGTACAAAACTCGCACAAGATCACAAGCGTGAGTAGCAGAGCAGTCAGGAAGACACTGTGCACAAAACTTGAGGATGATTAGATGATAATCGCTAAATTGTACTGTGTACTGCACCTGATTGGAAGAATTTGCACATCTTGTGTATCTCATTTCATTTATTCACGTTTTTCCATTAATTTCTCACTCATCTATATATAAGCACATGTCAAAACACAATGTACAAGGACCAAGGAGACAAGGAGCATGTCTGTGAAGCTATATTATTAGTTTTACATGTATTTAACAAATTGGATAGATTCCTTGCAGGATTTCTCAATAAATAAAATAAAAACTTAAAGTGAATGTGTTGTTGTATGTGCCATGTTCAATAAAGCAATGAAGATGTTTCTCAGCTGGCATCAGTGTAACCAGGCAGATTTGCATAACCGACTTAGGGGATAAGAATGTTTGTGAGAATCACATTACTAGAGGGGATTTCTGTCTGCAGCACACTGTACAGTATAATTTTATGTATGTATCTCCATGTGAGAGAACCGGCTTGACTTTCAGATTTTCCCGTGCATCGACATTTTTGCAAAGTGAGGAAAGTCTTCTGCAAGAAGCTATTTTCGGGTTCGGACAAATCAATCTGCTGGTTAGATACCTTCTGGTATGGAAGAGTGCTTCAAAGAGAACAATTATGCTCATTACAGTTTAATCACAGTTCACCCAGCAAAAGATAATTGAGAATCCATAGGCTTTAGCTGGTTTACTGGCAACACGTAAAAATAGGCTAACCCTCAACTACAGATGTTCAAACAGATAAAGAAGGGACGGAGAGGGAAGAAAAGAGAAAGAATGAGTGAACGAGGAGAGCAGTAAAGAAATTCCCACGAGGTTGCATCTCCCCAGCATCTGAGCATATAAATAGAAGTCAGCCTTATTCCCAGAGAAAGGGGGGAATGAAAACAGAAGAGAATCCACTGGAGGAAAGAGGAAGAGAGCAAAGAGGAGGGGAGAGGAAAAATCTCCCGAACCAGGACACCACAGAACAGTATGAAACGATCACACGTGGATTTAGCATGTGAGAACTTTATGTGACCTGTTGTTATTCCTGTTCTAAAGGAAGATATCTAAGGATGGCGGTGCCAAATCCCTTTTTTTGTTTCTTTTTGTGATTTCTAGTATCAAGCTTTCTATGAAACTTTATTGATATAAACCTCCAAAATATTGAAATTGGTCAAAAAGCAGCCCATAGGAAGACATGCCATAGCACACTTTAACTATTGGATGGTACATTTATACAGTGAATAATAGATATGGAGGCTTGGGTTTTATTTATTTATACATTTTTGGTTCTTTCTCACTGTTGCCGACGGCTTGCTCAAAGGGAATCCAAAGGGAACTTTGGATTGCTGGGTTCTCTGTTCAAATGTATTACCGTATTTTCGCGACCATAAGGCGCACCGTATTAAAAGGCGCAGTCTCAGTTCCGGGTGCTATTTCTGTATTTAACACATACATAAGGCGCACCGGATTATAGAGCGCGTGCATGGTAAAACATACCTGTACTAGCTTAAAACATGCATGCTAGCGTGTGTTTTAAAAAAGGCAGCGGAAGCAAAACTGAGTTCAGTTGTACTTTATTGAAGTATTTAGCAATGTTTTCACGTTGTTTTTTGATCAATCCTCATTCACAAATCCATCAAAGTCCTCATCTTCTGTATCCGAAATGAACAGCTGGGCTAGTTCTCCATGGAACACGCCAGGTTCCCGCTCGTCATTGTCAGAGTCAGTCTCGTTGCCGTGCGGCTCCTCATAAATGATGCCGGCTTTTGCGAGAGCTCGAACAACAGTGTAAGCAGACACGTTAGCCCAAGCATCCGCAATCCATTCACAAATTGTGGCGTAACTCGCCCGGCGCTGCCTCCCAGTCTTAGTAAAACTGTGTTCGCCATCTGTCATCCATCGCTCCCACGCCGTTCGCAACTTCACTTTGAACGCCCTGTTTACACCGATGTCCAGCGGTTGGAGTTCCTTCGTCAAGCCTCCCGGAATGATAGCAAGCTCCGAGTTCATTTGCTGCACTTGGTTTTTCACAGCGGCTGTGAGATGGACGCGCATGGAGTCACAGATCAACAGGGACGGTGACGCCAAACCCATGTTGTTTTGCATAATGCACATACCGGCACTATATACCAACTGGGGGCGTGTCTTTAGCGTCTTCTTTCACGCCCACACTTCCCCCTTTAACGTTCTCATACTGTCCTCTGTCACGTCCTCCTTTTCTCTATATAAGCAGCGTGTCAGCAGGAAATGCTCTCAGTCAGTCAAGCAGAGCGCTGATGAAAGTCACACAATAACATTTAGACATTTTGGAACTCGGTGCCAACATAAGACGCACCGCTTTATAAGGCGCTCCGTCCATTTTGGAGAAAATTTAAGACTTTTAAGTGCGCCTTATGGTCGCGAAAATACGGTAATTTGTTCACTATGTTAAGTGCTATGAGATGGCATTTGTTGTGAATTGGAGTGAAAATTGAATTGAATATGACAGTAAAGGTGAGTGAAAGTGGTGACTGAGACATGCACCTTTGGCTTTTAAACAATTCCAATTGGAGTGCTCTACATTTTTACAATCCCAATGTCATGGTGATGAAAGCTATAATCAAGCTGTAAATTATCACAGGTTGGATTTACATATTCATGAATGTAATGAGCTAAAAAAGAACAGACTTACTGCACTATTTGGACAATTAAGTGGTTATAAACACATAATATCAAAAACTCAGTCAGAGGGAAACAGATTTAAATATAACTTTAACTTCTTACTAACTGTTTAATAAGAATTCAAAAACTAGCACAGTGATCACAAGTGCAAGTATCAGAGCAGTCTGGAAGACGGTGTCCACAAACCTGTAGTGATTTAATCAATTAAAGTAGCAGCTATTCAATTCCAGTTATTTGACAAAAGGTTCAATGCCTTATTAAATATCATATTTTGTGAATGGGTTCATTCAATTAAATATGTAATTCAATTGAAGCGACTCTTCTTGGCTCAGTTTTTTTTTTGTCTAAATTTTCAAAGGCTCAACAGACGACATGTTCAGCCTCTGCTGAGACAGTCTTTCCTCTCTCTCTCTTTTAAATCTTATGTAAGGATTACTTTAACATAGAAGGAGGCATATTTGTGGCTGCCCCTCTGCTTCTGTTGTAGGAGCACATTTCTGCTCTGTGCAGCAAACACCTCACACAAATTTGCACTGATTTCTCACAAAATACTGCAGTGAACTTTGTGGGAGGAATCTTCAGTCAGAAACGCTCCGCTGAGCAATAACCACAGCGTATTCTGGGCAGAGTGCGCTTCACTCTTCAAAAACACAGCGATCATCCTGCTCACTCTGCTCTGCATTGCTGCTTCGAGACGACAACACCTGACCTTCATCAGCGGAAAAGAAAAAGCACCTTGTTTTACAGAGAAATTAATTGTGGAGAAAAGTACACACACACATACACACACACACACACACACAAAAGCAACTGAAGATGATTAACTGCATTTTCTGCGAATCCATGACTGAAGAGATGCTGCTTAGCTCTTACGGCTGCAAAGCTGAATGATAATTCCAGTGGATCACATCACAGCAAAGAGCAGCAGAAAGACAAAGTGATCATGCATCTTGCCTACCGGAGCATTAGAACTTATCAAGGTTAGACAAGCACACAGGCAATTGGGAAGAGAAATTATAAGTAATTCTGATTAATAGGTTTAGCATAATTAAAAGCATAATGAGGTCTTAATATACAATTTACAAACAGATAGCATGCCAACAGCAAATAAACCGTCCCCCTCCTTCTCACTAATAAAAACAGTTAATTGCTAATTCTATTTTTGATTGGCTATTATTACATCATTGCCATCACACACACACACACACTCCCACATACACACACACACACACACAATCAATCACAGGAATTGTCTTGCAGCATCTGTAATAACTGGCAATGACGCTGTCCAGAAAAACGTAAAATTTAGACAAAAAACAGATTTACAACCAGCATATCTCTCAACACAACAAATTTTCCACTTCATTTGAATTTACATGAAGTTTTTAAGTGTTTGAAGAATGTTTTGCATTGTATCGCTTTGAAGGGTATAAATAGATTCATGAAAGAGCTTCCTGGGAGATTTTTCTCTACGTCCGGCTAGTTTACACATTATATGTCACATTCAAATTGCTTTATTTACATTTGCTGAATAAATTAAGCTCGCGTGTGATCCTGTGAATTAACCGTGAACAAACAAATATTTCGTTGCAACGAAATGCAGATTATGAGCCACAGAAGTGCATTCAAACAGAATGAATAGAGGACCGTGTGCACATTTAAATAACACGCTTTTAATTCTGCCTTTTTCACACTTGAAATGTGCAGGAAAGTTATGTAACTGCAATTAAGGGATCAGGATCACTCCACCAAAAATGAAACCAAGTGATATTGCCTTCATTTTAATGGCTATAGCGGCATCTATTGTACAACTCTGATTTGAAAGAAAGCCATATGAGAGGAAAATGTGTGTTTGTAGGAGGCAAAAATGCAGGAGAGCACACATGTGGGGAGAGGAGGAAATGACTAACAAATCATTTGCAAGTCTGTAGGTGGTACATGTGTTGCAAATGTGTGTCCAAATGTCATACGTGTCTGGATTTGTTTGCCTGCTCGTTTGCATGTGTGCCTGGCTGCAGGTTGCATACAGTATGTCTACCGAGGAACGGCGGTTTGACAAGTTAATCCACTCTAAACATCCGAATGGGAACATCCCCACAGGCTGCTTCTGCTCCTCTGTGGAGATTATTTTGCATTCCCAACTTCCTCCCATCAGTCGAGCTGCCTTTGCAGGAGAGATGTGTATGAAGTGACACGTATATATATCTGACATCTGGTCTCCGTAGTATCATGACAACCTATCAGCATATATCTTCTTTCTAAAAATAATAACTCAATGCATATTTTGCACTCTATACCAGAGGAAAATTAGCCGTGAGAAATGACTGCTTAGGTTATTCATTTTTTTTTTAATGAGCAGGAGGATAAATCTGACAGTGATGTAATAACTGGGACCATTTTCTACTGACTTCAACAACTTATTGCTGGTAAATTGAGTGAAGCAGAGTCCACACAAAAAGCCAATGAATGCGTAAAAATAAGTAGAAAACCATAATGAATTAATGTTAATATTTATGAATTACACTTCAAGGTCTGCTTTTACAGACACAGCAGGAACATTTGAAAGGGCTGAATACTTGACAGCAAATGTGTTTTTCTTTTCTTCCATTCAGTCTAGGCTTCGTACTGCTGCTCATCAATGAGACCATTATTGAGGCTTTATTCTTACAACCTCTCACTGTTTTTGAAACAGAAACCTGCTGGATTCAACTTTCCTCATACTGTACACATGAGCACAGTTTGACGAATCATCTGAAGGATTTTGCGTCACTTTTACAAGACTATGGGTTAGTTGATTGTCTCAATTGGCTGAAATATCTCAACAAGTGCTCAGTGGGTCACCTTGAAATTTGGTACAGACATTCAGGCTCCCCAAAAGATGAATCACATTTGCCAAATTCTCCTCTTTACTTCTAAAAATGAATTCATTCCCATTATTCCCTGTACTGTACCATAAAAGTGTAGCATTAAATGCTTGTTTGCATGTGAACATGGTCAATATTGTATCTTAGAATGAAACAGTCAATAGATAACATGATTAGTTCATTAAAAGTCAGTTAATAGCTACATTAGATAAATTCGTTGAAGTCATGTTTTCATGCATAAATACTACATGGCTCCATGTTCTCATATGTAAACATGACTTGCACTGCTTTATTACAGCCAAGCTCTACACTGCAAGCATTTCACTGTGTCTGAATAAAAATGACAGTGCTGCATCACTGGTGTGGGCAAATCTTTTATCATGAATCAGACACCAACTACTGACTCTGTTTTGTCTCTTTTATACTAAAAAGACCAGAGTGCAGAACATTTACAAAGTGACTCCTCATTTGCTGATTGTCACTTTCACTGTTTAAACTCACTCAAAGGTGGCGACAGGTCAGAGCAGCCATTGCTAATTAAAGGATCATTGAGTAACCTGATGACTGGCCAAATAAAACCTGGATATCATTGGCCTTGTGTGTTAACTGCAGTCTGAGTGCAGAGATAGTTTATAAGATAAAAGATGTATCACTTTACAACACTACTATACAACTGAGAGTGTTTCTGTCTGTTTTGTCACTAGCTGATTGCATAAGTTCAGTTTTAGGAGTCACATTCCCTGAAGCTCTTTCTCCTATCATATCACTAATCTGAGCTTTTCAGTTTAATGGTTTCAAACCAAAGACTTCAGTATTTTGATCAAGTAGCCTATGAATGTGTCAAACTTAGGCTGCAGCTGTGAATCTGACACATGTTTAATCAACATGTAGGTGAATATAAACATAAATATCAGATTGGAATATTAATATTGAAGGAATTGGATTGAGATCAGCACAAAAAATGTAACTTCTCTTGTATGCTATTTTCATTTTCTTAATTTTTTAATATCTCCTTGGTTCCACAATGAAAGATCCATCCATCCTTCCATTATCTATGCACTGCTTAATCCTCATTAGGGTCCCGGGGGGAGGGCTGGAGCCTATTCCAAGGCCACATACAGAGACAAATAATCACTCTCACATTCATGCCTATGGACAATTTAGAGTTACCAATTAACCTCAGCATGTTTTTGGACTTTGGGAGGAAGCCGGATTGCCTGGAGAAAACCCCCACATGCACAGGGAGAACATGCAAACTCCATGCAGAAAGATCCTGGGAAGGCCGGGAAACAAACCGGGGATCTTCTAGCTACAAGGCGAAAGTGCTAACCACCAAGCCACTGTGCAGCCTCACAATGAACATAATTCCTTTCTCTTTCTTTTGAGATGAAAAATAAATGGAAACCAGCACTAATTCAGCCTATTACTGCACAACACAAAAAATAATTTAGCAAGGATATACGCACAATTCCATATTTTCATATGAGTCATTGATAACTGATAACTGTCACTCATGTTCTCATTGCAATTTCATCTCCATAGGAGCCTGCTGTGCATGCTGAAAGGAGAGAAAATGTGCACATACATTCCAGTATAATTTATTAATCCACTCTCTTCCCATCCTTCATCTCAACCTCCTTCATCAATTATTCCATCAATATTCTTGCCCGTAAAGTATAAGGTTCATGGCTTAGCCTCAAGTGTCTTTTATTTTTCCAGATTCAAAGCTTTGTTGCAACCTGGTAGCTGTAGTTGACCTTGAGGTAGCTGGGTTATACTAATTAGGAATCAGTTCAGGTCACAGTGACTCGATCAGATCTTCAAGGGCCAGAAGTATGTTTCACCTACTGACACAATAAGCTGGATGGTAAGTCAGAAACTGAAGACATAGAGTGGTCAGGAAGGAGAAATCTAGCTTGGAGATTTGCCTCTTCCCTTCCTCCCCCATAACTGTAGAATAAATGCCTTCATCTGCTCCCAGCTGCAGTACAAACACAGTATTCATGAGGTATGAATCAGGCATTATGTAACTGCTGTACATGCATAAGCTACACATAAGGATAGAAATGTAATCATTCTTAATATTTTAGAACTAAATATAGCCAGTTGAGTATTAATCCTACAAAAAGGGTATTATAATCTGAAAAAGCACTGAAGTTAGGAAATTTAGCTTCTAGTGAACACCTTGTCAGTGTTCATGTACAGTGTCTCAGCTGCAGCTGGTATTTTTAGCAGCTGCGACATGAACTTATGAACAACTAAAACTCCTGATATTTTTTTTTGTTAACCTAGTTGGCTAGTTTGCAAGTTTGAAAAGACTTCATTTATGTGTGACTTGGCCCTCCGCCATCCCACAGTCTGCTGGGAAAATTACCAGATAGCCATTTTGCCCATGGCAGCAGGATTAAAATGATGAATGTGTTGCAATATGTTGTCGCTTATCGTGAGCTATTCAGGACTGCAAAAGTGTTCGAATTTATTTATGCAATTATGAAAATCATGGCTGAAACTAACATCTGCTTTCATTATGAACCTTGCAAGGAAGTATGGTGATCACTGTGATGTCTGGAAGTCTCTGAACTGCTTTTTGTTTGTCCAACTATGAGCCTCAAACCTACAAAATCTCCCATCGCAGTGACATAAGCAGATAAAATTAGAAAATCATCACAACTGAGAAGCTGGAACCAGATAAATGACTTTGGTAAATAATCCACCATCAGCTCTGCACTCACTGTTTAAGCCCTCATTAATGTAGTAATTAACTGTATCTCTCAATTAAGATATAAAACCTATCAGTATAAGTCAAAGCTATATGTGACAAACATTTATCTGTTTGTCATCATTGCCACAAGTTATAAAACAAACAGAATAAGAGAGAACTTGCAGTTATGTGAAGAAGAACTCACCAGCTTGGTGTGTATTAACGGTGACATTTGCCAGTGAGCGTGCAGCCACACCGAGCCCTGACACTCCGTTCACGGCCTCCACATGGAAGGTGTAGTTGGCCTGCATTGCAAAATCTAGTATTGCCACAGAGGTGCCGGTAATACCGAGAGGTCGTGGGATGAAGCGCAGGTCTGGATCACACGGCTCACACTGAGTCACAACACCGTCACCGTCGCCTCCGTCGCAGCGCTGACACAGGATGTTGTAGGTGATGTCCTTCCTGCCTCCTGTGTCGCTGGGAGGCATCCACTGCAGGAAGAGGGCCGTGTCATTGATCAGCGAGACCAGATTCCTTGGAGGTGATGGAGGCCCTGACGAGACAAGACAGAAACTCACTGGCATTTCACTTTTTTTAAAATTAGAAATCAGAAATAAAAAAGCCTTTATTGCCAAGTGAGTTCACACAAGGAATTTGACGGTGTTTAGAGAGCAATGCCTAGCAACAACAACAGACAGTAGAAGAATAAATAAACAAATCTAAATCTGTGAATGCTAAATAAGAAATGCTGCAAGTATAAGAATAAGAAATACTGTGTAAAAGTAAGAGTAAAACCAGGGTAATAAATTAGAATATATTTAAATTACAAAATTGCACGTCAGACTATTGCACATGGGGTTTGGGGCTTGAGAATGTGCATCTTCACCGCTAATGTTGTAACTGCCCAAAAGACAGTAATTTTGGAATTTCTGGTTTCAAGTTGGTTGTTATTTTTGTCATCATTTTGTAAACGTTTGAGTTCATAAGTTTAATTAAAGTTAATTAAAAATGCAATAAATAAGAAAGGTAAATGTTCACCTTTAAAAACTTCTGCTTGGCTAAAAATCTAGCGCTGTTTTACAATGTTCATCTAATGTCATAAGAAACAAGTCACATGACCGCAGTTTAGTTCAGGGTCACATGTGTGGGATTGTGGGTCAGATGCGATACACCTGCAGAGGAAAACGCCAACATTGCCAGAGAGGAAAAGACACAGCCTAAAAAACCTAACTATTCTGCACAGTCTGAGAGGTGCGCACGGTAACTGTGATTTATGAGTTTTATTTTGTTTCATATTAGCTGCCATTATTTGCTGAACCGCGTTGTATGGACGATTTAATACAGCTAACATGTGGGACCCGTCTAACGACAGGTAACTAGCTTAAAAGACTTTTTGGAATCTGTCTAATTAGAGATGTTTTTGTGAAACTTTGTGCATTTCTGAAATGTTTGCACGTCGTTTATTTTCATAGTTTTCACGGTGTTGTGGACCGAAGAGCAAATAAATGTTAAAAGACATCTGTATGATGCATGGCTTTCTATACATCAGATTGAAGTAGTTACAAATGTCACCTTGAACATGAAGCCACAGCGATCACCAACAATTTGACAAGAAAAGACAAGTTAGCAGCCACTGAGCAGAATTTGAATCTTGTGTGTTTAGAGTGGAGATAGAATAGGTGTGTGGGTGGTTGGATCTCAGCATATCCTGCTTTATTTTGTTCCAACAACTTGTCTCAGTTTCATAGATAAAACTGTGGCATTTCATACTTTTCTCTCTCCAGTTTTCACAGCTGTGCATTATCTGTTTTGGCAAAGAAAATCCGAACTGTTGTGAGTCTGTCTTTGAATATCGGCATGTAGGCGTGTGGGTGGTGAACATTCAGAGTGCTCTAAGTGTTTCATTCCAGCAGGCTACTTGTCAGCTTCATGGATACAACTGTCAGAAATTTCCACATATCCATGAATGATTTTTTTTTTTTCATTTTATTGTTTTGATATTTAGGCATATAACTCAATCACATTGTTAAAACTCAAAAACTAATTAGCTAGGGAATTAGAAAAAATTGAACAAAGACAAGGGCAGATGATACAGCAGATTCTCGCCTTGCAGACAGAAACTGAAATGTACTAACTTGTACAAGCCATGGTGGAGGGGTCTTTGATAGCTCTATAGAAGCCTTTATCGCAGTGACAGATGGTGGCCGCCTGATCGTGGCTGGAGCTACGTAGAGGACACTTGGAGCATTTAGTGTTCCCGGCATATGCTTTGAAGAAGCCAGGCTTACAAGCTGGGGAAAAAAAGAGAGAGGTGGAAGTAGTTGGTTACAAAAGGTTGGTGTTCTTCATGCAATCGCATTTCCATCAGCACACATACATTTAATTCAAAACTCCAGCTGCTTCTCTCCTCACCTGGTCTGACCTTGTTTCCTGAGGTACAATGGATCACTGTCACCTTCTTATTAGCTTACTAAGCCGCATGCTTATAGTCTTGTGTATTGGAGAGACAAGGAAATGGCACACACCTTCAAGGCCCTTTTTCTGAATAAATAACACAAACTCACATATCCCACAAATATGTTTTTAAATAAACATGAAGGCCCTTCAGACTCTGGCAAAACTAAATTTGTGTTTCTACAAAATGTAAATCTGGTGTTGTGGAAATCTGGATGAGCCGTAATAAAAGCAATCACAGTGCAACAGTATTTGTCCTTAGTATTCTATTAAAGTATAATAAAGAAGAGAAATGGAGAATAAATATTTCAGCTGAAAGGGCAGAACTCATACACTAGGATCGTGTTCGGAGGTCTGACCATCCAAATTTCCACAACAGCTGGCAAGCAGCAACAATACTTCCTAACAACAACAAAAGTAACCATAACTTTAATGATGTTCCTCAACTTCTATAATATTGCTATGAAGCTTGTTAGCTAGTATTAGCAAATAATTCATCCTTAAGTAGCTCATATTTAAGGTAAGTCAAATAACAGTGTAAAAAAATGAATGTTTCTGTCAGCAATAATGATGGAAGTAGGGGGGCAAATGCATCATCCTCTGGTACAAAATGATGCTTATCGATCCAATATTTGTCAAAATAGTAAGATGTTTTTATATGAAACAAAATGCGGACTGATGGTGGACAGTGCTATGAAAGAGAAAGACCAAATGTAACTACAAAAGAAGGAATCTTCCTGCATGAATGTGTGTCTGTTCTTCACTTATCTTGACAACACTTTATCCAATCTGCTGTAAACTTGGTAGGTATACTGCTGGGGATCCAAGGAAGCACAGTGTAAATGTGAAGCTGTTTGCATGAGCAGACCTCATGTTTTGGCTAAAAGTAGTTTTATGTTACACTTCAGCAGTAGTATATTTTCAAGGATGATGGCGTCAGCAGGCTAGCCCACTGACTGCAGCTTATTCAAAATGTGCACCTGATGTGATGTTGTTTATCTTTACTTCCAGCTGCTATGCTATCTATTTTATCACCACAGTGGTTATGTCAAAGCAAACAACTAATAAAAGTTGAGTTTCTGTTTAATTATTTAGCAACGCCTGGCATTAGCATTAGCCCTGCTCTCTTGGTTTACCTGAGGTGTTTTTTTGCAACATGAAATGTTCATCTATGCTAATAATGATAACAATTTAGACATTATTATAGATTGGAACTGCAGTCCCAGAATATATGTTGGCAGCCAATATCCACCAAGTATTTACTGACACCCGTTAATTCTCCTGCAACAAATGACTTCAATCACTCACTCTTGATGCAAACAGTCTTTTCCAAACAGCCATAGTCTGAACTGGCAATGCATTAGTACAAAACAGTAGGAAAATATTCTAACAGTATGCAATACATAAACATGCAAAACAAAAAATAATTCACAGAATGTGTATGACATTGTCTTCAAATGCAAAAATATACACGACCATTCAAAAGTTTGGGGTGACTTAGAAATGTCCTTATTTTTGAAAGAAAAGCATTTTTTTCCAATGAAGATAACATTAATCATAAATCCAGTCTAGACAGTGTTCATGTGGTAAATGACTATTCTAGCTGGAAACGGCAGATTTTTAATGGAATATCTACATAGAGGTACAGAGGAACATTTCCAGCAACCATCACTCCTGTGTTCTAATGCTACATTGTGTTAGCTAATGGTGTTGAAAGGCTAATTGATAATTAGAAAACCCTTGTGCAGTTATGTTAGCACATGGATAAAAGTGTGAGTTTTCATGGGAAACATGAAATTGTCTGGGTGACCCCAAACTTGATGTACATGGTAGTGTACATATGTTGGGATGTTAAAACTAAAATCAGGAGATCAATGCAACAAAAAAGTATATGGAACTGATTTGTTTTAATTTGCAGCTTTAATAAAGCCTCTACTTTCCAATTCCTATAACTGAAAAAAGTAAAGTTTGTACTGTTTGTTGGGCAAGTAAAGGAGGAGCTATTAACATACAAATAATGCATTATGAAAATGTAATTATATCCTGCTTTCACTCTAAAACCTCCATCCACTTACATTGTCCATTCTGCTGACCTGGGTATTATCAGTTTTCCATCCTTACATCAGCTCACTTTCTACTGCCTCCAGTTTTACCTTCCCGTTTATTTCTTTCCATCAACTCAGCCAACTCTCTTCTCCTTATCTTTTCAATTTTTCCCCAACTGTTTTGCTGTGCCACAGTTTTTACCTTTTCTTGTTTTTCATCTTTATTCCAATATATTTTCTTTTTCCCATCTGTTCTGCTGCTTCACTATTTCCCTTAAGGCTTATCAGAAGATGGAAAGACCACTGCAGATTGCCTCACTCTGCCCAGACTTATCTCGGCAGCGAAGAATAAAGCATTAATAGTGCAGTTGTTTAATATTCTGGGAATTTGGGGGTAATTTTATTGCAGGGCTGATTTGTCTGAAAATATATGTGAGTGGGTGGGATAATAATTTCAAAATTAGCAAATAAATATGCCAGGCATAAGAAAGACAATGCGATGACAGATCAGAAAGGCAACACGCTTTGTCAAGACTTAATGGCATGCAGCTAGAAAGATTTTATAATTTCAGCATATTAATATTTCCCCATAGTTACTAAAAGTGAGAAGACATTGTAGTTAGCCACATTTATTTCTTTTCCTCATCTTCTTTTATTGTCTGATGCATTATTACCTCCACTGAGAAACATTACAAGTATAATGCTTCTCTTGGTGTTGGTATTTTCCTTATGGTGATAAGTTTCATACTGTGTACATGAATGATGTCCAGCTGTGACACAGTATGAGGTGATGTGCACAGGACTGCTGGTATAGGATTATTGCTACTGAGTGGATTATACTGGTGAAATAAACTGAATTAAATTGCTCTCATGCAGGAACAGATTCTGCTTCAATAAGTTCAGTTGATGCGGATACACTAAATCGATCTGTATGTGTCAGTCTGGGAAAACCCATCAAGGGTACTGGTTTATTAGGGATTAGACTTTCTACCTCAGGCTAAATTGTTGTTACAGACCTAAAGCTAGGAACATTCGCCCGATCAGTCAGTTGATAATACTGTTTCATGTACAGACCTGTAGAAGTGCTAAATTTCACATCAATGTAGAAATTATTATAAAAGTGGACTGTTCCCCTCTCTCAGAAACTAATCTAGCTTCCCATTAATCTGAAATTGTATCATGATCTCCCTAAGAGTTGCCATGTTCATGGAAAATAATCATTTAAATTGACTTTTAGGTCTCCATAAACTGTATATCTCGACACCTACAACATGTAGCAACAATCATCCTTTTCAGTTTCTCCATAGACAATGTTCTGTAAATGGCAGTTGGACAATACTACAGCTTAGATGGACTTAAAATCATCCTATTTAAAATGACAAAAGATTTTAAAAAATGTGTTGAAAAACATTTTGCTCTTTGAAAAACAGTCAAAGATACAATATTGCGTACTTGAAAAGAGAGAAGTTAAACGCACACCCTAAATTCAGTCAGTAGTAGCACCCCCACAATTACAAAGCTAAAAAAGAACAACCCTGGGCTCTATAAATAAGAGACACTTGGGTTGATTTGGAAATACAATAAGTCTTCTTAATCTTATCTCCAGGCCAGAGTGAGAGTTGAAAAAAACCTAATCAAAACTGTAAATTAGAAAGTGAATAAAAGGCCTTCTGAGTCAGTAAACACTTTGAAAAATGGCAGCGTGTTGCGTTTTAATAACAGACACCACATGTGGACCTCCAGGGTAAGAAAGAGTTAAGTACAACTCCCTACAGGTGCATTTCAGTGAGCTCGCATAGCTTCAAAATCAGTCACATAAGTTGCTAATTAACCAGCCTCTAATGGGAATAGAGTTGCGGAGTGGGAGGCGCCGCTGGTTCCAGTAGTGATTTTTCCCATTTTGTACGTATTTGTCTAACGGATACAGAGCTGCCACTCAGTCAGGCTGCTATTTGGTCCCACTGGCTACTCATGCATATTGCACCAAAGAAAAAAAAATGTCTCTTGCAACTTAAACAGCATTTTCCCCAAAGAGTAGAGGAGACATCTGTTGACAGGAGACTGAAGACTGAAGACAAGTCAATTATGACACTTTGTATTCTAAATTTTTAACCTGCAGAGGTTGTATTTTTTTTAAAAAACATACCCAAAGTCAATACAAAGTGAGTTTTATTTGCATGGTATTGTTCTAATAGAAAGTCTATAGAGGCAAAGTTGGTACACACAGGGAAAACACTACGACGCACATTCAGTTGCCCATTTTTTTCTTAAACAATATCTCCAATGTTACTCAACACAGAAACAGTGGGTTCTCCTGGTTAGTGTCATGACTCCATAGAGTTATATTATGGCCACCAATTTTAATTATTTCAGCACTGTGTTCAAGAAATCATGTTTTCTGTCATTTTGGCAGATGTCTCTAAATATCCCAAGGTTGGGCACAGTTGTTGGTAGAGAAGAGGCCAATCAGAGGTGCTAAGTGGAACCTTGATAAGTGACCAATTAAAGGAAAAATCTACATAAGTGTCTTAATAAGGTGTTACAGCTTTAATGCACCTTAGCACTGTTTGTCTAAGTCTCTGTGAATTGACTGAAGGGATGACCACCAATCTTCCAAAACATATTCACTCATTTTATGTTTTGATGTTGATTTTATAGAGGAGAACACGTTTAAAATTCTAAACTTCTAACCTGAAGGTCCTTCCTTCTATGGGGACAAATGGACCCAAACCATGTTAGCGAAATAGCCACTTACAGCATAACAAAGCCACCATATATCCTCACTGTGGGGGTTAAAGCTCAGGGTTTTTAATTTGAATTTGTCATATATATGTTAATCACTTTGGACTGATGTCTAAACAGAGAGATTTTATTGCCATGTTCTTGTTTTATATTGCAGATGAATGTGTTGACTGCTTTGTCTGAAATGTCAAGCTGTGAAAGCCTGAGATAGCATCTTGAATGATGTAATATTGAAGTTCATTTAATAAAAGCAGCAAATATTTATATCACTGAATGCATGAACACACAGCTGAAAACCAAATGTTTTACATTCTTGCTGGAGTTAAACTGTACAGTGATTGCTACCATTCCAGCTATATATAGCTATAGCCTTTGGGAACTGACACTCACATTTACACCTGCAGCATATTTAGAATCACTATTTGACCTACCATGCATGTCTTTGGACTGTGGAAGGAAGCGGGAGATAACCCACACATGAAGAACTTATAAACTCCACACAAAAATTTCAGACTATCAAAACCATTTCCAGTGAGGTTTCTGTTGAATGAATAATTGATTAACTGACTAATTACCAACCCAGGATAGTTCCCTTTCTATATCTGCTCCATTCATTTTTCCTTCAAACACAGTGGTCAAGGGTTAATATAGTTCCTTCAAGTGCAGCGCTCACTGTTTTTTGGTTGACAGACAGAATGAGAACTTTGAATGACAGATGACAGGCAAAGTAAAGCAAAAATGAAATATGCAAGAAAGGAGGCGATAAAAGGAATAAACAATCTGCACAAACAGGTGGATAGAACTGAGCACAAAGATATGTAAAAGGGATGAGACGAAAGATTGACACAAAGGCAGAAATCCTTGCCAAAATCACGCTGCCGCTTAGTTCCTAATGAGAAGAGTAATTTGTCACCCAGCTTACAATTTTTGAGGCACTTCATTCACATGGATATTATTTTCCTTGTGTGCCGAGGTCCTGCCAAAGGCAACACGGATTCATTTGAAATTCCAGCTGCTCCCTGCTCTCTAGTATAAGCTGGGAAGATCACCACCAAAAAGCAATTATAATACTCATACCACTATTTCTATTAAAAAGTTTGAAAACATTCAACACACACACACATGCACACACACACACACACACACACACACACACAAACATAATGGTATCCAATTTGCTGACTATCAGTTGTTTGGGTTTTCGTCATGTCATTTTTTTCTTTTGCTTTGTGTTATGTCTTTTTCATGAAGGGCTCAAAACCTCTCGAAGCAAATACTGCAATACACATGAATAACCTTTAACAATAATGCAGACACAGTATATTTCACCAGGTAGAAACTTCTGGGCTGAAAGTAGCAATTTAACTGGCTGGACCATTTGTTGATCAATCATTTCATTATTTGGTCAGAAATGCCAGAAAATAGTGAAAATGTCGGTTACATGTTTTCTACAGCCAACGATATCTATTTAAATGTCTGGTTTTACACATCCAACAGAACAAAAATCCAAAGATACTTTGTTTGTTGGCATTTATGACAAAGGAAATCAGCAAATCCCCAGATTTGAGAGGCTGGAAACAGATAATAGAGCTGTAGCTTGACAGTGATCCTTATATAAAAAGTCACAATCTAGTTCCTGACAGCAAGAGTGACTAAAATGTAACTTTTATAACTGAAATCTACATTCAACTTGGCAGCACAACAAGTTGTAAGTGCATTGTTATATAATCATCCTGTAAACCACATATGGCAAATGTGTTGGAGAAACAGTCATCCATTAACTTAGAGCATATATGGAGCCACACTGGCATTCACTGGGATCTACAGTTGTGTCCAAAATGTTCACTTCCAGGTTCACTTTCTAGTTCTGCATCAGTCTATATCAACTCCTATGGAAAGTTTTCAGTTCGTTAGCTGCTAAATGCCAAATATGTTCAACAACTCATCACTATCTCTATGAGCAAAACACGCAAAACTGCAGATTTGGTTCTCTATGGATGTATTGTTAGACATTCCTTTTAAATTGCACATACAAATACTGATCAAAAATAATTAATAAATCAATGCAAGGTGTTTCAAAACACCTGATTAATCTTTGGCCTTAGCTTGAAGTTCTCAGTTGGGATAGTGAGATTTGAGTTTCAGTGTTGAACCTGCAGGGACTTGGTCAAGCAAAGTACATCGCTCCAGCACATTTTGGAGGAATGTTGTGACGTACCAGCAAGGAGATCTGGAGTTGTTTGGGTGCGTAGAGGTTGGAAGTTTTCTCTTGGCTTTACGTTGTCAGAAACAGATGGAGCCAGAGACTATGTTTACCCTGGTCTCTCAGCTTTGATATGCAGATGGGAAGTTCACAGAGAATGAGTGATGCTCTAGTCTGGCTGCGCTGCATTAGAGACCAGAGTAAACACAGTCCTTAATGGACAGAAGAGGGGCACAGTGACTCAGATACAACTAAGAGATGTATTGATTTCCTCATTTCCTATTCCATTTCACCTGAATTTGAGGTCACGAACTCGTACTTTGGGCTAGAAGTCGTCAGTGAGTAAGCAAAGTATTGTCAGTTTCTGGAGCATTCTGACACGTCTAGGTCAGTGGCAAAAGATAGCAAAAGACAGACTGACTGTCTTGTGCCACTATGCTTCCTCGCCATCCACTTTAAGCTGCATTAAGAGAAGCACAGGTATCAATTTCATGAAAAATAAAGGATGTAATAGCAGCCAAGACTGACGTTTGGAATATCTTGTTAAAATCAAAATATTTGATTCTCTCATCCACTGCGAGTAATCACTTATCGTACTGGTGGGTTCTCGGTCTTGTCTGCATATCTGCTCTGATTCAAATGAAATTTGAAAAGACATCTCTATTAGCTTCCCCCGCAATTCACTGCCTCCTTTTGAATATGATGCTGTGACGAAAGGATGTGGAACAAATAGCATTAGCACTATGATGTTGCCTTATCTAGGTCATGATATAACCAGCTCTATCTCTGAGTAATCCTCTTGTGGCTGACACTGAATGAAAGGAATAGAATAATAAAGCACTCGATTGAGATGTCAGAACAGTCTGGCAGAATGCTATTGGGGTGGAAAGCAGGGTTTGATAAGCGCTGATGCCTTTGTTTAGGCAGCTGGGAGGGAAAGATGGACGTGTTAGTGCAGAGCTCTGCTCATATTCAGGAGCGCTGGGGTTTTCCCCATTCTCTGTCTCCCTCTCTTTCTCTTTCTCTCTCCCTCTCTCTCCCCCCTCTCTCCCTCTTTTGCTCTTTCCCCATGCTGCCTCTCAGACAGCTTTGATCACAGCACCCTTTGAAGCAGTGTTCCAAAATGAAAACGAGGAGCAAGCAGAAGTCATCGCAAGTTCATGCCTAAACTTCCTGCAACTACTTGCAAAGTGCACATCTTCATTACAGCATAAGCTCTGTCAGACCTATGGAAATTATTGATGAAGAAAAAAATAATTGGCCATAAATCATTAAAGCGATAAATCATTAATTATAAGGCCATAATGTGTTGTTACTATTGACCACCTCTTTTTAACCTGATAGTAATGAGTTCAATAATGTTGTTTGAGAATTTTCCCAGCGTTCCTGATAGAAATAACCGGATTTTCCTGAACACAACACGACTGCACAGAAGAAACAACACAACATAGCAGGACTCTGGTTTCCTTTCTGTGGGATTATTCAGAGAAGGGGGAATCTAGCGGGAACAGACATATTGGAAAATTCATGTTTCCTTTCAGGCTCACGGTCCGATGACAAGAACAACATTAGTTTCACGTCTATTCGTCAACAGCAGATATAAAACAGAGAAATGTTTGGCAGACTCAACACTGTGGGAGCACTATTAGTCAAAGTCTTTCAAAAGTGAGCATATGCCGTCTGCCTATTTTTTTATATTTTGTTTTGGTGCTGCAACAATTGTTTGTTCATTGTTCATTAATTGACTGAAATAGAAAGTCAATCAGCAATCTTTTTGATAACCATAAGCATAAGTGCCAAACATTCTCTTTAGCCTTGCAAATGTTCTGCACTGAACTACAACTGTTGGTTGAACAAAACATGCAATTTGACGATCCCTTTTGCTTTTTTTTTTTAACACATATACAAAACAAGCGTTAATAAAATAATTTTCTGACTAACTGATGGTGAAAATAGTCTTTACTTGCAGCCTTTTTTCATTTTCATGTTGTTTTTTGGATGTGCAATGTACCACAGATGAGTTTTCTGCAGCAAATTATTACTGTGAGAGCCTTCACTGACTGCATTCTATAGGGTAACCGGCTACACCACTCAGAACTCTGCATCATGACACTCGTCAGCAGCTTTTTCATTAATTACCCTTAATGTCAATATGTTGGTTGCATAAATATTAGGCACATTTAGCTGTGCATGCTAGATGTTGTTGCTGAAATCATCGGAGTCCATTCATAATGTTTACACTGAGGTACATACAGTGGCTGTTCTTTTCATATCTGGCCAGCAGGACTGGTTTATGGCAATATTAGATTTGTGCAACATTTTGCATTAATATATCTGGATTAGTTGTTATTATATTCATTACTGGTATCTGATATTCCGATAAATATACTGTAATACAATACATCTTATTGTCTAAAAATTGCTTTACAGTTTTGATGTGGGATTGAGGTGTCTGCCAACTGGTTGGTTTGACGAATGTACAGCATGTAAGACCGAAAAAATAGACAAACACACACATCGTTTACCAAGTGCCAAGTGGGTTACTGCTACAGGAGTTACTGACCCATTCATTGTAGCGGCTGTCAAGATCCCCTTGACACTGATGCAGCTACAGCACAACCAAGAGAGGCAAACTACTGTCAGGCAAAGGGAACAGGGGAGAGTATAGATGTAGGACATATAAGAGGGACGCCATGAGAGTGATGCTCCTCAGCTGCCATCTCATCAGTAATCTCTCCTGACAGGCTTCTGTGTTGTTTAACTTGAGATGATTGAGAGTGAGAGAGGGAGAGAGTGAGAAAAGATAAATAAAAAAGCAGATAAAAGAGAAGGAGATAAAAAGAATAAAAATTACACCCGAGGAGCAAATAAAGGAGATATTACAGCCTGTCCTACATATCAGCTGCACTAATGACTGCTGGAGTTCTCTCCCTGAGTAACCACATCACCACGGGGGTACTACATGAATTTCACCCCGACCGGCTGACACTGCTGTAAGTCTGCGAAATGTAGTAAGTAGCATGGAGCGCGCTTCAATTGTAATCATGTGGTGTGGCTCAATTTAGTTCCTGTCTTTAATTACAGGAGTAAGTCGGAGTGTTGCAAATCAAAGAGAAGGTTGGAGGAGTTTAAGAAAAAGACTAGGTGCGAGCTAAATTAGCTGTGAAACTAACAAATGAAGGCAATTAGGCAGCTAGCCCCCAGTCTGCTAGCGTACTCTAACTGAGAAACCAGGCCAAAGAGTATCTAGAACAAGTCAACAGTTTCTTTAACTTTTTCTTAATCTGTTCGGTCGACAATGGGCCAAATTTAGCTGATGCTGATATGACTAATTAGAGAAAACGTATCCATATAGCCATTTATAGAAGCACTGTGGCATTTATAAATGGTTTTCTTTTTTTAGATTTGAGGGTCTTTACGTAAATGTTAAGCAGTCATCTACACGGAAGGATATTTATCACGAGAATATCAGACACAAACACCGCAAATCCAAAAACAGCTTGATATTACAAGAAATTGCCTTCAGAGTGCAGAGAGGTCATCATGAAAGCCAAAGAAATGATTTTGAAATATCAAAAAACTCTGGGCGACGCAAATAATCTCTTCATTTGAATTGTTTATGACCTTACAGAGAGTGTGAATTAACAACAAAAGGAGAAGTGAAAGGAGAAAAAATGAACAGGGGGTAAATGGAGAGTAAACAAAGTGGAAAAGAAAAAAGAGAAGATGACGTGGGGAGGTGGAGCTGAAAAGGGATGAAATGAAATGTGGATGGAAAGGATCAAACAAGGATGCGGGCTTTCAGAGTGAGAGGAGGGAATATCAGCTCTGTAAACTCCAACTCCTGCAGATGAGTGGGGAGGCCCTGGAGATCTGTTAGTGTGATGCAACGTCTTCTCTTCTCTTCTCTTCTCTTCTCTTCTCTTCTCTTCTCTTCTCTTCTCTTCTCTTCTCTTCTCTTCTCTTCTCTTCTCTTCTCTTCTCTTCTCTTCTCTTCTCTTCTCTTCTCTTCTCTTCTCTTCTCTTCTCTTCTCTTCTCTTCTCTTCTCTTCTCTTCTCTTCTCTTCTCTTCTCTCCAGCTATTTGTTTGCATCTGCAGTTTTACTACACTGTTGGTGAAACTTGCTGCTCTAAAATTACCACATGCAAATACATTTAAAGCGACTTCTTACCTCGGCAGTAGCCATCCGTCTCCTCGTGGCCGATGCTGCAGACACAGCGACCCAGAGGAACCAGCCAGTCTCCATCAGCACCACAGTACAGTTTGGGAGTGTCTCTTTCTTCTGCGTTCTCCACACAAGCGCCTCGAACTTCCACCAGAGAGGACGAGTCCATATGTGGCACCGTGTCCGGAAATGCTGCCAGGTTCCTTAAAGTCGACGGGCAGCGTTTGTAGAACACCTTCAGTGAAAGAAACGATCAGCACGTTGAAGCATTGCACATCTCGTGAAAGAAATCAAATCAACACGTTTTTGGCCCAAACTGTTCACAGACCTTGACTGACACAAGAGCTATACAAGCTCCCACATCTTGGAAGGCCAAGTAGAAGCCCTTCTGTGTCACTGGCCCCACTTCCCTGACCTCCGTGTTGAGGCGAAGAACACGATCTCCGAGATCAGTCTGTGTGAAACTTTCATCCGCTGCTATAGTGTCCACCTTAAATCCAAAGACAAATACTCTATTCACTTCTACTGAACGATGCCATTAGTGCAACAGGGAACTCTTGATAACTTTACGGGTCTCACCTTGGCATAGTCAGTCGGCCGAAATCGTGTTGCTGCAGAGAGTGGTTCATCTGTTTGCAGGTAAAAGAGGTTGAAGGTTTCCTTACAAGTGCCAGAAACCCAAGGAATGGAATTGCAGTCTCTTAGTGTGAAACGCAGCTCCACATATACCTAAGAACAAAAAGAGATGGAAAAGAAAGTTATCCCAGCTCATTCCAAATATTAAGCAGTATCCAATTGGCTCATCGGACCAGAAATCAACTGGATTCTGTCTTTAGATTAAACCTATTGACCTAATATGTCCAAATGCAGGTATAAACGGTAGAAATTACATGCAAAGCAAGTACATGTGAGCATCATAGCTGTAAATGAAGTCATAGAAAAAATAACGGTATAGTTAATGTTCAGAAGTTTGGGGTCACCCACGGAATTCCATGTTTTCCATGAAAACTCACACTTTTATTCATGTGCTAACATAATTGCAGAAGGGTTTTCTAATCAACAATTAGCCTTTCAAAACGATTAGCTAACACAACATAGTATTAGAACGCAGGAGCGACGGTTGTTGAAAATGGGCCTCTGTGCCCCTATGTAGATATTCCATTAAAAATCAGCCGTTTCCAGCTAGAATAGTCATTTACCACATTAACAATGTATAGACTGTATTTCTGATTAATTTAATGTTAACTTCATTGAAAAAAAATGCTTTTCTTTCAAAAATAAGGACATTTCTAAGTGACCACAAACTTTTGAATGGTAGTGTATGTAAAACAAAGATAGCATTAAAGAGTGCAAAGACGAAACTTAAAAATTATAAAGGATAACCCATAAAAAATGTTTAATCAGTGTAGGTTTCTGCTTTTTCAAACTACACTGAAAGGTAATTTTAAAGTCTGATGCCCCAGCCAGACTCAAAGGCTTTTTTGGTATTTTGCAATACAGCAATGTTTCACACATAATGAGACGAATCCCAAGTCAATGTGTAAAGATGAAATCCTTCCCCATCTTTGATTTATTATGAGCTTCTCTGTATTGACTTTAATGGAAATCAGCCTCTTTCCAAAATGAAGTCATGTTTTTTGTTACTATAAGGTACATCTGCCTGCCATTTTTCTCCCCTGATAGGTTGTGCAGAAGATTGAATTCCCTTCAGGGAGGCCGATGCTTTCTCAACCTTGAGACAATGTCACAACCACAAGCCCTGTCTTCAAGACGGCTTCATCTGATCCAACTTTCAGACAAAGATTTCTCAGCGACTTTGTATCTGAGGAGGTGTTGTGATGTGTTTGCAGACCCTCTGTGCAGCTTGTCGTTGGATCCATCCAGAGCGTAGCCAGTTGTTCTGGTTTGGCTCCATTACATGGCAAACCTGGAAGGTGTGAATAGGTCTGTTCTGCTCATCCATCTCTGTGATAGCATCCCACTGTAGAAATACAGGAAGCAAATGATGGTACATTTGTGAATAACAATTGCTCTATAGCAAGCAGTGTTTAGTCTGTAAAATTATCACCTGCAATGTGAAAAAAAATGTGTATTTGGCTTCATCACTTAGAACGTGGGATGAAAAACAAGCAGGTTATTAAAAGAAAATCAAATTAAATGTAATGTTTTGTAGCTAGTTTACACCTAACATTAATTGTGCAAGCAATTTTAATAAGTAGGTTTCTGGAGGGCAATAATAGGACTCCATTAAGATTTGTATTATTTGGGTGAATGGGCCCTTTAAGACAGCAAGTAATGTGTGAATTTATCAGTAGCAGGTATTGACTGATATATACACACACTCAGTTGTGGGGATGTATTATGTTATTACTAGACTGCATAGCAAATTCACTCATATGCAGATTGTGTTTGGTGATGACAATAACTGCACCCATGATCCTTTTCGGAGCTGCTCCATAAAATGCTCAACCTCTGCACCTCTGTCTGCATGCGGTGAAACTTAATTTCTATAGAAACATGACGTTTTGAGAGACACCAAGTTAGATTCACCAATGTTTTCAAGCTGTTGCATCAGCCAGACTCTCTCATTTGTCTGCTCCGCTTTAACGGTGTAATGATCAGAGCTTCAAAAGCCCGAACATTTATTGACAGAACTTCTTTCTCACAACTCCTGTGGCATTACATGGGCAGCTGAGATCATGTCAGATACACAGCTGGGTGTGCAATTATAACACTAGAGCTTGGGATACATGGAAGGCAAGGTAGCACTTCTGCTTGATTACAGTCTGTAAACGCAGTGGTGATTTATAACTGATAGTAAATTATTCTGCAAATAATTTGGGTTAAAAAATATTATTTTGTCTTTAATGAATGAATGAATATAAACAACAGTTCTGTCAAGAATGGTTGGTTTAAATCCTAGTTCGAGAAACAGTAAAACACAGCTCTCCCTGTCCAAAGGCTGAATCCTCCAAAGGATGCTGTCCACGATAATGGGTGCTTGGTCTTCTCCAAACAGTGAAGACAGTATAGGCAAAACCTAATGGCTTCCTCATCAAATCAAACATTTCCAGTGGCCAAATATATTACAGAGCTGCAAAGAAAAGTTGCACTCAGCAGTGTAACAGCAAAAACTTTTTTCTTCAGGGTAAGTCAATTTCATGTAAGTACTTATCACACTACTGGACCAATGAAGAAGAAAACAACTGGAGACCAAATACCAGATAAACACTGTGAAGTTTTATGACATTTCTTGAAATACCACTTGACAAGGACCATCTAAACACTTCATTAAACATATGATGGGGTGCGTTCTCCCATTGAAAATTTACCCTCAGAAGCAAAATACTGGACTTTAGCTCTGAAGATTTCTGTTCATTTTCTACTTTTTTCCTGAAACCACAACATTTCCCTAAATCTAACGAAGTCACCAGACTTGTAGGATGGCATACAACGGATAATGGGATACATGGGGCTGCAAAAGATACCTTTGTGACGTCTTGCTAACGTGAGCAAACGACGGCTATATGTGCGCCACATTTGAAGAACCCTTCAAAATGGGACAGACCATGTCTCCCTACTACAGTTTTTTGGTGTAGAAATGCTGTCTTTCCAGAATCCATCCCTAACTTTGGTCAGAGCTACTAAATAGATTTTTACTATCCAGTCACCTTTCCTATCTCTTTCAGTCTTCCTCAAGATGCGGAAGACTGAAGCTTCCTCCATGATTGCACGATATCATTTCCAGGTCACAGACCGGATCAAGGGGGTCATAAGAAAGCACAAGCGGCTACACAGGAAACGCTGTAGGACTGGTTTGTGATATCAATTACCACCATGCTGTCTTATGCATTATGTAAATCTGTACCTGTGATATCTGCAAAAATGGGCTGTTAAATAGGTGAAAATTGGACCGTGCTGCTGTGTTGAATTTTAAAATGCACATACAGACACAGGAGTCATAGAGGAAATTGAAACAACTGAGGTAGAGTGTTCTCAAATGTAAATTATTAAATAACACTTTAACCTTGACTGGAGTGTGCAAAAGCAATTAATCTTATATTAATTAAGCTATCTAAATAAGCACTATGTGACACCCATGGGCCAAATGATTAATCAATCATAATCACTCCCTCTTTCACTTGGAAGTCTGGCCTCCCAATAATATCCTGCTTTTGTCTTCATGACGTTAAGTGGACTCCAAGTGAGTAATCACGAATGTCTCTTTGGCCTGTTATAGCTTTGAAATAAAAGCAACTCAATGTTTATTTATATATAGTATATGCATAATTAGCTACATACATAACATACTTTAGTGTATGTAAATATAGCATGGAGTTGTATATGATTACAACATTGTTAATTATATTGTTTGTATTTAACTCTGCTCTTTGTTTTACTCTAAACACGCCTATGCATCTGCATGCACATAAAAGGTTTAAGAATAGGATCTAATTTTTTTCTCTTTTTTTGATGTCTTAAACACTTGCAATGTGTCCATATTTTCACCGAAATTTAGTTTGCTGTTATTATTCCTCCTGTTCATAGAGGCTATTAAGAGATCACTTCTTGATGCATGTTCAGTGTGAGAGATTAGGGACAACATTAACAATTTTTATTTTGTGGAAAAACACATTCTGGATTTCATTATATGCACTATACAAATCAAGTAGGCATCTATTCAGTACAAATGTTCCACTTTGTGTCACTTTTCCTCCCCTGCAGTGAAGCGCAGAAACATTTTTTGTTGTCAGTTGTGAAAAGAGATTGAATTACATTTTTACTCTGAATGACGACTGTGGATTTTGTCCTGCTTCACTTTTGTAGAATGTCAGGAAATGATCTCTGAAAGGGTAGTATGAGTAGGAGGAAAGATTACAGCAAGTAAAACTGTTTTGGTGCTCATGCAAGCTACTGGTCATTGGTTTAAGACAGATTTTTTAAAATGAGAACGTATCCTTTAACCATATTAGTTAATTAGATGCTAGTATTTTGATGTTAAGTAGGTGTAATGGCTAATTAGCAATAAACACAAAGCATTGCAGAGAATGGTGGGGATGTCATTAGTTTTGCAGGTATCTGATGATGGCTGATGGCTCCACATTAAAGGTCATGGGATCAAATTTTTGTAAATTGATATTTGTACAAATTTTGATGCAAATCCAACAAGTAGATGTTAAAATACTTCACTGAAAAAGTTTAAATCTGACCTAATGATGGTGCTATAGGTCAGAAAAGTACTAAAGTCATTAAGATTTTTCCTTGAAGAGCCTCGAATATTGAAAACAAATCAGTATAGTTATATAACAAAGACAGTTAAGATACTTCAGCTTTGACCAAAGTGATGAACGGACAGCATGGGTGCAGACCAGCCATCCCCAGAGCAATGCTCCTAGCATTGGCTAAAATTGGATATATTCACAGTAACCCACTATTGTTGCATATAACTGCAAGGCCTCTGCAGTGCTTTGCCACATGCCATTTAGACTGTCATTTCTGAGATTTTCTGCTGGTTTAAAAAAGGCAGAAATGCTGTAGAAGCCAGAGAAAGGAAATGTATCTGAAAGTGGGACTCACACATTTGATGTAAGAGTAGTTTCTTCAACATATATATATTCTTGCTTCAGTGCCCTCCTTACAAAGCTTGAAACAGAAACTGAGTATCTTTAAAAAAGCAGACTTTCTGGTTTGCATAAGATCAGCATTAAGTAATTGGAGTTCCATTATGCATACAAACAAGAGAAAATGGTGATTCGTCACTCTGTGTGCCTCAGTGTTCTAAAATGCACCCTTGGGATGTGGCATGGTTCAGAGGCGAGAAAACAAATGCAAACCCCGAGTTTGAAAGATGAGCTGCAGCCCACGCTCTCTGAGGCAATCAGATATGCACCTACTAATCGCTCTGCCTATTAGTCCCAAGCCTAGCAGACTGTAGCAGACAGAAACCAGGTTTTGAGTACAAGGTGTAGAACTAATTAATGCACTGAACGCACACTAATATTGCAATATGAGAGAGCAACAGCAGGTTTTCAAAAAGTGGCCCGGAAAAATGCTCGCTTAGTTTCGAGGCCGAACCTGCGATGAACCGCTGATGTGCAGTTTGTCGTACGTAGTCACAGCACTTTACTGTGTTAAAAATATCCTCACCTAATCTAAAAACTAATTAACACACTTATCGTATCATCACATATCATCACAATAACGCTCACCACGATTAAACCTGCTCCCATGAAGCAGCCAATTGACTTCTGCTTGTTCAGGTGAACCACGTCCAAATGGATTTTAGCAACGGTTGCAATTAATGACTTCAATGTCTGTAGGAAGATTGCTATTCGAAGGATAGGACAGTAAAACCATGGAACACTTCAACATATTGCTTATAGATGACTGTTTACTTCAAGAGCATCAATCCCTGTTCAGATTTTAAGTACACTGACACATTGCACCTGCTTCGTTCCTCAACATTTCCTTATGGTAGCCATTATAATGTACTGGAGTGGTGCTGAGTGTTTCAGTACCCGTTGCTGATTTCCATGTAGTATAAGTTATTATGTATACCATAGTTAAGAATGACAAATGCTTATCTGGGCTGTGTGTATCCAAACAGACAGTACTGACTATTTTTTACTGTGAGCATTCGCTGTGACAAACCAGGTATGAAGCAATCACCTTGTTTAATGCACAAGGCTGCACATAAGTTGTTGAGCTGTTTGACATTCAGCTGGTTGGTGAACCTAGGAAACCTATTCTACATGCAAATTTTACAAAAATATAAATGAAAATCCTTTTAATATCCCTCTGCTTGACACAAATATACAAACACAAACGATGCAGTGCGCAGCATTTGACTTTAGTGTTGTTTCTGCTGTTACTGGAACACAACAAAACTTGTTTTCACCAGTTTTTTCTCCTCAAACTCTCTGTTTTTGTCCCAGTACTCAGCAACGGGACAGCAGCTGGACAAAGCAGCTATGCTCTGTGCATATAAATCCTGATATGTTTATTCCACATCCCGTCTGGACCAGGCTTCAGAAAGGACTCAGGTTAAGAAGTGTTCTGAATCCTGCTTTGAATGTATTGACAAGTCAATGATTCTGGCTTGGAAGAACTTCACAGTAGCATCAGTATGTCACACTTTAGTCCTCTTCATCGCTGCTTGAGAAGCAATGGCAAAGCTATATCATTGTGCGGAGACATTTTTCTTGTTTGTTTTAGGGTTATTTTATTTATTTATTTTATTTTTTTTAACGATTGCTTCCAGTAGCTTAAGGCCTACACTCAGCTCCTGACAGGAATCTTTGACAGCCGCTGAATTTATTCTGTGAAAAGTTGCTATTAAAGTTTTTCTCTGAAAAGAGGCTCAGATGGAACTTTTGCCTTGCAGATACAGAAATCATCTGATGGCTCCATAGAGATGAGGCTTACTAACATAAAAAACCCTTCTCTTCACTGTAGCATATCACCCTTATTAGTGATAATAGTCATATTTAATGTATGTCGCAGCTTTTAGAGCCAACTTCCTATTAAGTGGTTAAGTGCTTAATTAAGTTGCATAATTAAATGTTTCCTGCAGATTTATTTCTTGAAAAATTTTAATGTTCTCTGCTGGAAGTAGAACCCAAGAACAAAGTATGACCAAAACTTTAGATTCATGTCTGAATTCAGCACAAGTTGGCTATAGGACTTACTACTTCTGCCTCACACTACAACTACTCTTTCCAGCTAGTCGCCTGTCCTCGCCTACACATGGCTTATGTATATATTATGTTGATATGTTATTATAGCAGTGACGGAAGAATTGTGAGAAGAGAAAGCGAGAGAAAGGGAGCAAAAAAGGTGCTGTTTATAAAGATAATTTAATGCTAATTTAGTGCTTTAATGCTGAACAACACATGGGCCCTCCAGTATTTTTGCATTTGGGCACAACCTAGAAAGTACATTATGTGATTATTAAAATAATTCCTACACACACATTAACACCGGACAATTACTCACTCTGTGTCTCTAGTTTCACACAATATGTGAGATACCACTTAATATTATCCAAAATACATCTGAGAATTTTTCATCATTGTAGGAAGCCGTGATTTGGAGTCATCAAAAGCGGCAGAAAATTTATGTAAAGATGGGAATCTTCAGTCCTGACAATGCTTTCTGCCTCACTGTCAAAAGAGTCACACAAGTCACACAAGCCACTTGTCACAAGTGTGACAAGTGGCGAGTGGGACTGGGCTCAAGTGTTTGTGTAGGCTCCACAGAGGTCCAACACAGGAGGTGTCATCAAATGACTTGAAAAATACACTGCCTGTCCAAATAAAAGTCGCACACTCTAATATGTCATTGGACCAACTTTAGCTCTGAGAACAAGAGACATTTGCCATATCAATAAGCTTCTGCAATGTCACAGCATTTATTTCTGTCCAGAGTTGCATTATTTTATACCAAGATCTTATATTGATGATGGGAAATTCGGACCGTTGCGCAAAGTCTTCTCCAGCACATCCCAAAGATTTTCAGTGGGGCTGAGGTCTGGACTCTGTGGAGGACAAGCCATGTGTAAAAATGATGTCTCATGCTCCCTGATTGACTCATTCACAATGTGAGCCCCATGAATTCTGGTATCATCATCTTGGAACATGCCCAAGCCATCAGGAAAAAAAAAACTCCACTGATGGAAAGACCTGGTCATTCAGTGTATTCAGATAGTCAGCTGATTCTTTGAGAACATAACGTTGCTGAACCTGACCAATCCCATCATAACCCTAACCCCTACAGGCTTGGAGGCACTAGGTATGATGAGTGCATCACTTAATCCACCTCTCTTCTTACCCTGATGTGTCAATCACTTTGGAACAGGGGAAATCTGGAATCATCAGATGACATGACCTTCTTCCTCCAGAGTTCAACCTTTATGCTCCATAGAAAATTGAAGCCTTTTGTTGTGGCTAGCCTCGCTGACCTCGCTTGGTTTTCTTTGAGCTTGTGCGTGTGGAAATGCTCTTACTTTCACTATTAAACATAGCTGTGAGTTCTACTGTTGATTTCCTTTGATCATCTAAGAATTTGTACCAATCACATTTGTTCCTCAAAGATGATGGTTCACCATTCTTCTATTCTTCAGGTTTTAATAATGCATTGGACCTCAAACCTGATTTTAGTGGTTTCAGGAATCTTATCAGTTTTCTTTGCTTGATGCAGGGCAATAATTTAACATCCCTTCCATGACCACAGGATCTGTCTTCTGATACATTTGTTTAACAAATGAGAAGTTACTCACTGCATCAGCTAGGGATAAGTTGTTACCTGCTGAAACGTATTCACTGCAGTAAGTATTCAATGGAAGGGTCTAACCTATTTGCTTAGTTAAATCCAAGTGGCAATTTTTTTTTTTTTTTTTTTTTTTTTGGACAGGCAGTGTATTTGGGCACAAGTACCCTGAAATCATATTTTCTGCAGCAAAGAGTGTGCTAAGTTGTGTTCCTCTTTCCTTAGGGTGGCAATTTGGGAGGTAGGTGAACAGTTTCATCTCAACAAAATGTGACTTAAGTGACCTTTAATCTCCAATCCACACAAAATATGTGTGTTGTTTTCCCCCAAAAAATCTGTGGTTACAGAACACAGCAACAAGCATTAATGTGATTAGTAAGTACAGGACAAAAAATGAACGCGGAATTTCCCTTTCAGGTGAAGTTCTCATCAGAGTGTAAATACTTCATGTCAGTATGTATTGAGGCAGGCTGTTCAGAAAAGTCATACGTTCACTTTCAGCAGCCTCGCGCAGACATATGGTGTTGTATTAACAACAATGGTGGAGGCACTCAACCTGGCTAAGAGGTGTGAGGTTTTGATTAAAACAAGGCAATTTGTCATTGTCAGACTAAAGGGAAGAGGGAGTGAGGTGTTATGAAAATATCATTAAATCTCTGTAGTTTTGATGAATTATTGATTTGATGTGAATCTAGGTGGTGCCGTTGTGCTGTGCTTTTTTTCCCCCTTCAACTAATTAATGCCATTGTTGGTCCCCATAGCAAAAAAGACTGTTTTGCCTGTGTGCAAGGGAGGAGAAGCTTTTTTCAGTGTTGGTATTTGTCCCTGAAAATATCTCAGCATTTTGTAGCTATTTATTGGTTTTGCTCCAAAGGATTTATTACACTTTTAATAATAGCCTGAAAGCACAAACAGTCCCCACCTTGCATCTCGAATTAGACACAATGTCATGAAAAAATTACTGCTGTTTATTGCTGATGGTTGCTCGGTCCCTGATGAAATATTTGTAAGAATGAAATGTACCTCCCCTTCAGGTTTAACCCTGCAAGAATTATATACAACAATTAAATTAGTTTAATTACTAGATACTTGAAAGGCTTGTTCATGTCTCTATTTACCGCACGTAGATACATTTAAATGTGCTCTATAAAAACCACACAACCTGGAAAAAAGTAGTTTATTGCAGCTTTTATATTTCAGTAAGTGCTTTTTGTAAATTTTTATTCACATTATATTTGAGGTGAAACGTGATCACGAAGTTTTAGTTTCCTAAATGTCCTACAATAACATTACATGGGTATTTTTTGTTATTTACTGATGTCATTTGTATGAATGATCCATGTAGTTTATATCATTTCATCAAGTCCATGGAAGTCTGCAGAACATACACAAAACAGGAAGTGGAAAACAAGTTCTGTTTTAAGATGAATCACATTCAGAATTTATCATTTTTGTAGGACATGGTGTACTTCAGTTATTCATATCCCTTATCACAGGTTATCATTTGTTATTTCTGATTGACTGCCAGTCTTTCAGGGATGGGTCTTGTGTAATGAAATGAACGATTACCCTCTTTTATTGTTTTTTACATTCCCACTGCCTTTATTTGTTATGAACAGAACCTAACAATGAGAAGAAGATCAGAGCAGAGTGGAACAACCATGGCAGCAGGAAGCTCACCTGGGTGCCAGGTTTGTCCAGTATCTCTTTCTGTTTGAGTGGCCACAAAGGCACTCAGGTTGTGTGATTGTGTTGTAGTAGCTGGTATGGACAAAAGGTTTAGTGGTAATTAGGTCCCCTAGATCTAAAGCAAATCATTTTACCAGTATTGTGCTGTAACACTCTGCCCACATGATAACATTATCCAAGGTTCTGATTACTGTCTGCCATTGTCGGCTTCTCAACAATCCCAGAATCAATGTTATTTTTAAAAGGGTTTTTTAACATGGATACATTCTGAATGATAATGCTCTTGCTTCTAAATGGTTTAAATACACGCATTGTGAGTAGCTCTGCATAAAAGCTTCTGCCAGGTGAATGTTATTTAATATTATTACTGCCTCACTAAAGTCAGAGGCATTCACACTCATACAGCAATCAAAAATCCTGAAGATAGACAGGGTCTTTGTACACCACAGTATCTAAAAATTAGAATGATTTTGCTTTCCGAAAACCAACATAAGCAGGCATCAGCGTTCACAGTTCAAACATGCAACTATAAAGCACTTCTAGTTGGATTCTGAAACACTGCATTCAGAAAAGGCAGCTCAACTGGCATCAGTGACTAGATGGAGACAAGATCTCTGTTAAATTGGGTGGATTTAAATTATAGCAAAGGTGAATTAAACTCCAAATATTTTCAGTCATATTAGCAGCAATTTGAGATACTGCAGACCCCTGCAAGTGACCCAGTGGACATACCGAATTTTCGCGGCCATAAGGCGCACCGTATTAAAAGGCGCAGTCTCAGTTCCGGGTGCTATTTCTGTATTTAACACATACATAAGGCGCACCGGATTATAGAGCGCGTGCATGGTAAAACATACCTGTACTAGCTTAAAACATGCATGCTAGCGTGTGTTTTAAAAAAGGTAGCGGAAGCAAAACTGAGTTCAGTTGTACTTTATTGAAGTATTTAGCAATGTTTTCACGTTGTTTTTTGATCAATCCTCATTCACAAATCCATCAAAGTCCTCATCTTCTGTATCCCAAATGAACAGCTGGGCTAGTTCTCCATGGAACACGCCAGGTTCCCGCTCGTCATTGTCAGAGTCAGTCTCGTTGCCGTGCGGCTCCTCATAAATGATGCCGGCTTTTGCGAGAGCTCGAACAACAGTGCAAGCAGACACGTTAGCCCAAGCATCCGCAATCCATTCACAAATTGTGGCGTAACTCGCCCGGCGCTGCCTCCCAGTCTTAGTAAAACTGTGTTCACCATCTGTCATCCATCGCTCCCACGCCGTTCGCAACTTCACTTTGAACGCCCTGTTTACACCGATGTCCAGCGGTTGGAGTTCCTTCGTCAAGCCTCCCGGAATGATAGCAAGCTCCGAGTTCATTTGCTGCACTTGGTTTTTCACAGCGGCTGTGAGATGGACGCGCATGGAGTCACAGATCAACAGGGACGGTGACGCCAAACCCATGTTGTTTTGCATAATGCAAATACCGGCACTATTTACCAACTGGGGGCGTGTCTTTAGCGTCTTCTTTCACGCCCACACTTCCCCCTTTAACGTTCTCATACTGTCCTCTGTCACGTCCGCCTTTTCTCTATATAAGCAGCGTGTCAGCAGGAAATGCTCTGTCAGTCAAGCGGAGCTGATTAAAGTCACACAATAACATTTACACATTTTGGAAGTCGGTGCACACATAAGACGCACCGCTTTATAAGGCGCTCCGTCCATTTTGGAGAAAATTTAAGACTTTTAAGTGCGCCTTATGGTCGCGAAAATACGGTAATTTGAGTGATTTTCCTTTCAAAAAGCATAACATCCAAGCTAAAACTGGGTATAAAGTGATTTTTTGTTGTCGTTGCTTTTAGATTCAAGACGGCGGCACGTGCGGATGCAGCAGCCCGGTGCTCTCCACAATTTAGGCTGCTATATGGAGAGTGCTCAGCTGATTTTCATTGTTTTCTGTAACAGCGACAATAAAGACCTATTCTATTCTATTCTAGAAGTTGGAATTAAAAAGAAGCCCCTCCTTGGTCATTCAACTCCTAAAAGCTCATTTCTGTGCATCAAACTTTCATATTTAGAAGTTCTGTCCAAGAAAATACTTCCTTCATACCTTAAAATGCCGTTGATGTGACAGCCTTACCTCCTTCAGAACTTAGTTCAGTTTCTCTACACACCCACCTGCTGCTCACTGAATCTCAAGCTCACCAGCTCACCTATGACTTTGCATGTACAACTACTTTATAGTACACAACATCAAGTGGAATAATTCTGAAAAGCAATAATGGAATGGAAAGCTCCACCCAGTAAGATGAAAGGATCAGTTTTGTCAAGAAGTCTGAATTTGTGCTTTTTTAAATTGTCAGCTGTAGTTTCAAGCTTCCTCATGACACATCCTCTGGCATATATCAGCATAAAATTGATATGTTTACGAGGTAAAAAAAAAACAAAAAAAAAAAACATGAATAAACTGACAAAGTGAAGCCAACAAATTAGTCAAATGACTCAACTTGAATTGGCAACTGTACACTCACATCACAGCTGAGTGCTAACGACCAAAATGATGATAATTTTGAACAATATTACTCATAACGTTTATTCATTGAGCTTCAAGGAAAAAATGTTTCACTATCTGTACTCAAACTTTGTGTTACATTCCTGCTAATATACAAATTTATTTGCATTAAAATCAGACTGGTCCTTTTTCACAGTGCATCTTCCAGACACAAATTATGAATAAAATGGTGCCAGAACTTTTTCCCCCAAAAATAAAATGAATGAAGCACTGCTGTCATTATTTTCATGTTGTGTGATGTGGTGATGCACTGTGGAGTGTCACCGTTATGGATTCTGGATAAGGACGGGGGTTTACTGAACATTCGTGGCGTTATTGCTCTTGGCCGTCATTTATTCACTGTAGTGCAGTTTGTGGAGGGTTTTTCTTTTCATATGGATTGACGAATTACATGTGCAGCACAGACTCAAGTCTCATGATATCTTTGTAAATGATTTGTTGACATCACTTGCCCAAAGCCCAAAGTACTTCCAAACAAAAAATGATCTATTTTGAGGAACTAGTTCTTCATTTTTTCACCCCATATTTGATTTTCATTTTGCCCATCTGCTCTAATATCCTTCACTTCGGACTACAACAGCAAACTTTTTGCACACATGTATGCAGCAGAGGTGCACATACAGATCTGCAAAAGCAAAGCCAAAACTTCTCAATAGCTCTGTGGTGGCTGACTGTTAGTTTTGGACACACTTCATTTAAGATCCAATGGAGTTTTCCCTGAGCAGGGCATACAGTTTCACAGTCGTTGACATTAATTCCATAGGATACTGTGACTGAAAGTTAATATTCCATTAATAGTGTGGCCCTAAGTCCTATACTCCTGTCACTGCTTCATACTAAGGCCTTGTCTTGGTGGTGTACTTAAGCTGTCAATGGCTTGCACGCTCTTTTGCAGTATGGCGTCTGCCACGCTGCTCACCTGACAGCTTTGCTGTCACTTACTGCACCCCCCCCTGCCGCCACTGTTCTTATAGCATTTCAAAAGCTCCACCTCCACCCCAGAATCCACTTGTAGGCTCTGAGTCTACCCTTCCCTGCGGGGGAGGCTAGTATCTTTCCTTTCCCCTGCTGTGCTGTCATATGCTCAGTGCCTTCTCCCATTGATGAGGTCAGAGACGTCAAACATCACATCCTTATATATCCTATAGTACGGTCACATAATTATGCATTCCACACGTCCTGGCTGGTGCAAAGCATGTTGAAGTTTACCATTGAAATCGAAATTAAATATCCTATCCTCATTTTAGATACATTTGGCCAGGACATGGATGTTTTTTAACCAGCATGTCACCAAATCAGTGTTCACTGGGTGACAGAATGGTCTAACTACTGTCAGGATGGTTGGCATATAAAATACGTCACCTGCTGCCCGCATGATTTTTTAATAAGACACAAGGTCTTGTCTCCTGTCTGTATCTGACTGAAGTGAAAGAAAATCTGATCTACTCTGATTGAAGGATTTAGTTTTGGAAAAGGAAGGGTTGTAGGTCAGGTTCAAGACATATGGCATGTTTGAGCAATGCTTCACTAAACAGGAATATATAATTGTTTATTTGATACGTTTAAGTTAATTTAAAAGCTTAATAATGAACATTCTTTGAAGAAATGTTAATGTCACTCACCCCATTGACAGGATAAGTCTTCCAGTCCAGTTCTCCCAGCGCTGTCGTAGTGTCCAACAGAACCACTAGAGAGAGCAGGATGGTGAAAGAGAAAGTCATGTAAAATGGAGGAGAAAAGTTGCAAGAGCGAAAGAACGACAGTGTAAGCACAAAGAATGACAGGAGAGAGCAGAGAGGGGGAGAGAGGTTGGACAGTGAATTTGGAGAGAAGAGAAATGGAGGTGACAAAATAGGAAGAGAGTAGACAATAGTTATCAAGCTGTCAATGAGGAGCCGACAGAGCTGTAAAGCCCTTATCAGATTCAACCACCTATGAAATAACAGCTCTTAGGAAAGTCCAGGACAACACCAGCGCTAACGTAGATCTGCCCTCCATCTAGCTGAAGTCTGGGAAATTAGTACTCTCCTTCTCAGAGGTCAGGAGTTTTCTGCTGCAGGACATCAAAGATAAGCCAAAGATGAATAAAAGGGGCATGATGTGATGGAGGTACCGTGGAAACGTTGAATACTTAACTAAACAAAATATGACCTAATTAACTATTAAAAATGAAAAACACAGTGTAAGAGAAATAAAGCCAGTGTGCCAACTGTTATGAAAGATGACAGCTATTGAATAAAACATCTCATTGTCAACTGGTATAACTTCAAACTTGATTGCAGAGTGCAGTGCCCCATGGGAATCACACAACTATTGGACTATTCTGTACTTCACAATTTACGTCTAGTTTTAATTAAAGTGGGAAGTAGTGTGGAATAACTAATGGTGTAGAAGTTGGGATGGCGGATGTAGTGGTGTTTGGCACAGGAGTTTGCATCCTTTTACAGATAGCTGACATACGCAGGTATTTAAAATTTGTGAATTTTAAATAACCAGAAACACAAACAATAGTGTTATGTACAACATATGATGCGTGCCGTGACCTTAATCTTATTTAGAAAGTACCAAAACAATACAGTGTGGACATTATTCTTCAATAATAAGCACATACAAAAATGCTGGACAGTTTCATGTGTGTTAATACTTGCATTTGTTAATAACCAACACAGCATCAGAAAACACCCGTGATGCCTCAACAAAAAATATTTTTGGGGTTTTTTAATTCAGTATTTGACAATGTCTATTCATTAATGTTGACCCTTGCTACCACTAAGTGCTCTTTGTTACCTTTAAACATCGCACAGCAAAAAATGGATGATATTCTTTTCCACAAGCCTGCGCCCACTAACAACAGTTTTATCCTCCAGTCAGGAGCATTAATTAGTTAAATCACACCTATGGGTGTCACATCACTCTTTCAGCGCATATTCATGCCCCGTGCCCACTGGCTTAATCTCTCTCCACTGACTGGAAAAGAAAAAGTCCACCTTCCCCCCCGAGCGACAATGCATGGTTCCTTTTTTTTTTTTGCATTAAACTGTGATCACGCACAAAAACTTCAACTGATGGAATTGTTAAGGCACCTCACAGATCATCAATGTGGTCGTGGCAAGAATTTACTCTAATAGCTAATGTAACCGAATGATTGTTTTAAAAGACAAAAACATAGTGTAGTCTGATCTCAGTATTATTGTTTGGCTGTGTTTTTGCATCAGCATGTTAACAAGTGTTTATTTGTATGAATTCACAAAGCCATTGTGTACATACAAATGGAACAGCCTCCTGCCGTCTGCACTCTGGTCACGGCTCAGGCATGAAGAGAGCCATTATCTGGCCCTTGCTAAACCCCCTGAGCCAATTTGATATGATGAATGTGCAATTTCCTTTGTCTCCACACAGCCAGTTAATTACAATCTCTATCAATAAAGTATGTCCCACTTCAGTGGTCGACATTATAGACCAAAGAGTCACATCTTCAGACGACCTGTCACTCCAGTCTACGGCAGACTTTACCAAATCCGGACTAATTTAATGGGGTTGTGACTGTTTTGAGAACGAGTCCGATAACCAGAGAAGATACACTTTGGGAGAGACTAAATGAACCACTTGAGTATTTACAGAGACTTCATTTAGCCTTGATTCCCAGCTGGTAATTAAGGGCTGAATTATAATAAGGTGGCCTTGCCTGTGTTGAAAAGGAGGACGTAGAGAAGCGTAGGGAGGGAGACTGTGAGACAGACTGAGACAGACAGAAAGATATTGATTTCTGACAAAATTAGAACAATCTTTCATAATCACGAGCAATGTTCCAGAGCATGTTTGACAGCGGCAAACTTTTCCACCAACTCCCTTCATTGTCTGTCTGAATGTCTCCTGCACGCACACAAACATACATACACAGTAATGTAGTCATAAAATAATTAAATCCTGCAACTATCTTTGGAGGCAGGAAATAATGGCCCAAGACCACATCGGTGAATTTGATACACAGATTTTCTCACTCGAAGCGCGTGCACACACAAACACACAGACACACAACCAGTATTTATCAGGAGGCCAAATCATATTACTCTTGTCTGGGTATTGTGTCTGGAAGCATAATAATCTGCAACTGTCCTTTCCAAGCGTTCCTGACCATCGGTGCATTAAGGTAGGCACAATTAATCTATATAGCAGTAAATTGCCACTCGTACACTTGCACCAATATGGGGCAACAAATGAACGCATCTTTAACATTGAATCCTCAAGCCCAACAGAGCATATTGAATTGTTACTGTCGCTGACCGAGTCTGCAGCTGTTAGCATCGAGGCTCCCATCAGCTCAGCCGTGATGCAGCAGTTTACCTGGTTACGAGCTCACTCAAACACAAAAAACAATCATGATATGATGACTGCCGTAGGGAGATGATTGCTGTGCTAGTAATCTTATTAACTGGGCTTTTAAAGGCCTAGTTTTGTAACAAAATGTGCAAAAAAGTTCATGCAAGCAACACACTAAACTCCCATAGCGTCTCACAAAGAATGCAGTTGCTCATGTCAGGTCTGTGAAGGGATTACCAATAATAAATTGCATAATAGGGAGTATAACTGTAAGATCTTTATCACTGCCTTCTGCCTATGATTGTAAAACAACATCCTGCATAATGAAGGCATAGCTCTGCTCTTCCTTTACTTCAGACTTGTTGGGTGAGTGTGCGTTTTGATCTGAAAGACTTTCCTGACAATTTAGTAGTGCTGTGGGGCTGGTTTTCTAAGAGCGGGTCCTTGTTTTGTACAGGTGGCAGGTGACTATTCCACTGATCTACAGGTGCCAAGAAACACTGTAATGTGTGAAGGGAAGAAAACACTTCAAGCTGGTAAACATGGATGTAAACATTGGTGGATTTTTTTTAAAAAGGCTCTGCCAACGTTTAATGAGGAAGGGAATGGACTTGTTAGACCCCTACAATGGTCGCACCAGACCAGACGTTTCCCTGCTTCCTGTTATATTGCTAAACTAAGCCAACTAAAAGAATTTTTCCTTATGTGTTACACCTTTGGAGACTATTTATCATCTAAATGTAAGTAAATATCATGATATTGTTCTGCGTGCTACAGAGTTCCCACTATTGTGTTTCCTTTCACAATGTTATAGTTTTCTTTGATCTTTCATTCCCACTATTTGTAGTAAATAAAAATAATGCTGTTGTCTAGTGCCTACCAAATGCATGGACAGTTTATTATACCAAAAGCATATAAAATCAGTTGCGCAACCACATGTATTTCCTCAATTGGAGATAAATATCATGTTTTCAGCAGCAGATGGCAGAATATTGTTGTACTTTTCTGTTGGTGACACCTGACTAAAACCTGGGCTTCAGGGAAATGGCAAAAGTTATGCATAACATTAACTGAGGATTCTCACTTGATGTCTAGGTTTTGGGTGTAAATGAGCCTTCTGCAGGGAGCCAAATATATATATTTGGCTGCAGATATTTAGGTAGACAACCTCCAGAGAACCTCCACAGAGACCAACATTTCCAAAGACACGAGGAAGTGGTTCTAGAAAACCACTGGGAGAGAAACAATTATTATTTTCTACACGAGCTGATAATAAAAGCAGGCAGCAGCATGTAATTCATCTGATCCTGAACACAGATGATGCTGCTTCCTCTTACTAAAGAAAAACACCATCAATATAAGTCTAAATGCTCCTGCTGTATTGGAACAAACTGGTTTCAGAGATGTCAGATCCATTCGTTTCAGGTCAGTACATAAAGAAATGCCAAATGCATTTAATAAGTTAGGTGATTGATGATCGAGAGAAAAAAATGATCAATAATAAATTCAATACCTGATTTGTGTTGAGGCATTTCTTAGGAACAAAGCAAAATGTTTTCTCAAATATAGGAATTTACCCATTTGTTAACTGAGTATCTTGCATTTTGTTTTTGTTTGTTTGTTTTGTTTTTTGACTGATCTGACAAAATACCAAACTGAAAGTTAAACTTTAGTCTCTACTCTCCAATTATAAGTAAGCACAAAAAGTTTGCCTGCTATTCTTTGGATTATTTCATTATTACATGCTGGATGCAGCGCTGCCGCTCACACTTGATGACCATTTTCCCCAGTGGTCACTCATAGCAATGCAACAATGAAAAAATCCTCTGAACCCATAGACTGTAAGTCAGACATAGCCTCCAAGTCTCAAAAGTGAAGCCAATGGAGAAATGTTTCACAACTGCATTCTTTCTATTGGTCAGCAGGGGGTGATATCTGTGATTGCAAGAAGTCTGATTGTATAGACATCTATGAGAAATTAGCCTACTACCTGTTTGGTCTGATACCTCGGTAAACATTTCCCTAATGAGTTAATGGTCTCAACTGATAGTTTTATGTATTTTTAAATGCATCATTAAGGACATTTTGTAATTTATGGTCCCATTTAGAGGAAAATAGTGGATAAAACAAGGCTATGTTTTGGGGTGGGGTCACTCATTACATATGGTAATTACATATGTAGCACCAAGAAGGCAAGGGCAAACTCCAAACTCAAGGCATCCACAAACCGATGCGTGACATCATGGCCGCTACATCCATTTTTTATATACAGCCTAGGCCTGTGGCCCAAAAAAGCATTTTCTATAAACCACAATTACAAAAGAGACAACTACAAAACTGTTGACAGGACGCCTCCAACTGCAAACAAGGTCAAATTTTAATCTTTCCATCATGAATATTTAATCCATGGAGGTTACATATTTGTTAAACCTCCCAGGAGTCTAAAGTAAGCTTAATTTTTCTAGCATCGTCACAACGTAAAGTTGATAAGCTGAGCAGGAACCTGCAGGATGGTGTCTGTTTTTCTGACTTTTTTTCCAAACTGACAAGAGAAAAGGTATATGTAATATGTTAAATACTGTCTTAATCTTCTGTGTTGTGAGCTGCAAGCATGTGTGGCCAATGAACTTACTACCTATAGGTAACTAAGGTTACTCCCAAGCAACAGACTACATCATTATTTAATGACATTAGTTTGTGGGGTTACAGATTATGTTACAATCTTGTTAAATCAAACGTGGTGGTGCAGTGTTTTTCTATGAATTTCCATGTGGAGTTTACATCTTCTACCTGAGCCAGCAGGGTTTTCTTCTTCCTGCTTCCTCCCACACTCCAAACGTGTGTGGTAGGTTAATTAATGATTCTAAGTTGACTCTAGATGTGAGTGTGAACACTGTCTGTTTGTGTCAGCCTTCCAACAGACTGGTTTCCTGTCCAAGGTGTAGCCCACCGCTCACCCAGTGTCTGCTGGGATAGCTTCCATCCCATTGCAGCCCTTCTCAGGATAAAGCAGGTATAACTGATTGATAAATGGTTGGAATTTGTCTATTATTTTTACTGGCAAACATGGAAAGGAAACTGCAGAGAACAGTGGCACCACTAGAATCAAATAGGACATGTCAGTGACTCTAATTTAAAACCAAGCTGATAGTCTGGAAAGCCTAAATTATTAAGTATCAACACCAGACAGTGAAAAATTGAAATCAAAATGTGAGTTATATTATGCTGAACGAGAGTCGACCATTTTTCATTAATCTGAATGCTTTAAATCCACAAATAGGCATGTAAGTACTGTATCAAAAATGTGAGATGTAAGTCCATTTTTAACACCAAAAAAGCTGACAAAAAGTGTCAAAACAATAATAATGGGTTTGTGAAATTGTCTTCTATGGGTGGGAAGATGGTAAAGTGGTTTACTCTGTTGCCTCACAGCATGACAGTTCTGCATTCAAACCTGCTAGTCTACTGCAATCTTTCTGCATAGAGTTTGCATGTTGTCCCTGTGTAGGTTTTCTCTGGATGCTTTGGCTTCTTCCCACCATCTTAAGATATGCATGGTAGGTTAACTGGTGATTCTAATTCTGGTGTGAGAGTGAGCATGCGTGGTTCTATGTCTCTTTGTGTCAGTCCTGTGATGAACTGACGACCTGTCCAGGGTGCACCCCGCCTCTTGCCCAGCTGGGATAGTTCCAGCCCCCTGTGACCCTCTGCAGGATAAAGCGAGTGTAGCTAATGGATGGATGGATGACTAGTACATCCATTCCCCACTGTGTGGAAGTCTGTCCTAGATGCTATTTACTTCACACTGAGAAGAGTGGCACCAAGACATGAACAATGCTGCTTCTTTATCTCGATGTACTCTGGTGAGAATGCTGAGTTTTATCTGGGACAAGCAGCTTTAAGCTAATTTTTTTTTGGCACAATATCATGTACAGTACATGTGAAAGGACGTACAAAAGCCAATTTCTGAGAATCTCTTGAAAGTGAACAATTAGCCCAACCTGAGCTTAAAGAATATTATTTATTATCACATAGGCAGGGTAACATTTGAAAAAGATTCACCATTATTTAAACCTAATCTGCTTTACTTTTATACTAAATTACCTCATGTTACTCTGACCCCAAAAGACTAAATGGCCAACAAATACGCCACAAACAACATTTCATCTTCCTCATTTACTCTCAGGCTGAGAAAACATGTGATTCATAAGTGATTCACATTCAATAGAAAACTCACTCAGACACTTGGCACCTGGTTAACATATATTATCTTGTTCTCACTATATTTTAAACACCTCACGTTGTCCTTTTTTTTTTTTTTTTTCCAAGTTTCCCCTGTGTGCGTTCCCTCCTCTTCAAGCCTGTCACCACCACAGGCAGACAGGCTTCCTGTGGGGAAAACTGAGTGCGCACATACACACACACACACACACACACACACACGAACAAAGAAATGAAGTGAAGGAGACTTTGACATTTGGCTAGTGAAAGGGCTCCTGTCGTCTTTGAAAAACGTGTATCCCAAACATTAAACATTCAGGAAGGAATATTAAACTGACCTGTGCAAATGTGCAAAGTGGAAGGTGTCATGAATATATTGCATTAAGGCAACCATTTACCCATGTGACTTAGTACAACTGAGGGGAGATGACATTATCATGTCCCGTGTTTCTCATACATATGCAACTGCCCATGTGACTGACAATGAATTCTGAGAAATGAGAAATTATTCTGATGAATTTAGTGTCAACTACTGGTCCAGCATAACAATATCCACATTTCTCACAGCAAGTGTCTGTGAGGAATCTTCTTGGGACTGTATGGACCAAAATTCTGTTATATTTTGACATGGGAATATATGAACCCATCATAGAAGACAGGCAGAAATAGGCAACTCAAAAGCATCAGTATAGCTGACAGACTTTGCCAGAGGCTTGACGTTTACTGTAAGACTCAGTGGTCCCTATAGCTGTACTGATGTTTCTGTGCACTCAAATTTTTGGAGGTTGAAGTAGATTGTCAAACCCTCGCCCATAATTTGGCTGATGCAGCTTCTGTCTGCATACCAAGGAGCACACAGCACGATTTTTTTTAAAACTTTGATACAATTAACGTGTATTTCAGCATTTAAAAAACTGTGATGCGAGTTCTACAGTTTCAAGCATGAAATCTATAGACATTTCAACTGCAAACAACAAACTGACATTTCTTCATCTATTTTAAAGTGATGTGAGGTTTTTTTTGTAAAATTCAGAAGAAGGAAATATTTCTTCATGAAACTGATTTAAAAAGTTGCTAAAACATGTTATTTCAAAGATGTGTGATGGTAGTTGTGAAAATGGGAATTGAATTGGACAAAACATTAATTTACTAAACCCACAAATTAACATTTTTCCTGCATTCTGGAGCTGCAAATGCATCCTCAAAATGTAAAGTGTGTGCATGTTTAAACGTGTTTTCTGTTGTTATTTTTTGCTAAACATAGATCCACTGTTACACAAACAAACTGGCATTCAAGGGAAATAGCAAAACACCTGAGGGAAAGCATACCTGTGTGGAGATTTCACTGCAACATGGGAACCATGTAGGATAAGTGGGGGCATTGTATTCTTTAAATATGCTTATTTTGCAAGTATTGAAACTGTAAATGGGTTTAAAATGTTCATGGCTGCAAAGGAGGAAATCAGACATCATTTCAAAACATTTTTGTATTGCAGATGTGCGTGCAAGAGACTTTAAAAACGATCCAGTTTGGTTTGGTGCATCCAGCCTGGTTGTGTGTGTGCGGTTACAGTGACGCCCTCACTCACCTTGGTTTGTGGTTCCCGGGTCCGACAGGATACTTTTAAGCAAGAACAAAAACACGCAGTATTTCCCACCGGAGCACATCGTTGAGTCAGACACAAGTGCGCTCTGAACTAAAACGCAGCACAGACTCCTAAACAGATCCCCACAATGGAAAGGTAAGGAGGTTTCATGAAAGAGGCTACTGAAATATCCAGACTCAGGAGGTCACGTCGCATCCACAGGAGTTATGTCCCTTTTTTTTGTTTGTTAGTTTTTTCAGCCAAGCAGCATCCCGGACACCTCCATATGGACGCGCAGTTCCAGGCGATAAAAAACACCAGCCATTGCGCATAAGAGAAAAAAAACACCCGATGACTTGAGCTGCTGTAAGTTAAAAAGCAAAAAATAAACAGAGGAGTAATTGTCTGTAAACCCTGAAAACATGTACAGAGACAAAAGTGTCTAGAAGCGAAGTTCCCAGATGAGTGTTTGTGGTAAAGTCAGTCAGCTTGTGATTCAGTGTTTATATCCGAGAGCGACAAAAAAAAAAAAAAGCCAAATCGCGGACTTCCCGCGTCACTTTCAGCCAGTGCATCCCTCGCTGTGTCTGAGTATCACTGCGTGTATTGCGTGTATCTCTCTCCTCCTCCTCTCTGGATAGGAGGGAAGCTCTGGCGCAGGCTGAGAAGCCGATTCTTATATCACAGCCATAGATTCAGGCGCCGAAGTCCGTGCGTAAAAACCTAACTTGTTCTTTATGATATTTCACCCAATTTCTCACTTTAAAATGCTTCCACCAGACGGATTCTGCTGTGTTATTGATTTAGAGGGGAGAATATGGAGCCCCTGTTAGACTGTACTGTGATGTAGGTTATACCTGCATTGGATTATGTTGTAGGAATAGTAATGTGTCTGGAGCACTTTCTATTTCTGGTGGCAGGAGAGGAAGGCAAGGAGACACGCAGACAGACAGGGTCTAAGTTGATAGAGAAATGAACCCACTCAACCCTTTCACGTTGTAACTGAGTTTTAGTTGAAGAACATCCTGACACAAAGAATTTAAGTTTTGTTTCAAACACCGCTACCTTTTCACACTAATGGCCTGAGAGCCTCAATCTTGCAGCTAATGCGATTGTGGAGAAGACTGTTAATAGAAGTCCACTGGGAGAAGATGTAATGACCTTTTGGACTCCAGAGTGGCACCTCAGCTGTTGGAGAATAAAGGTGATTCTTAGACTGAAGAGTCACACCAGTCACTGGTTGCCTGCTTGACTGACAGCTTAAGCTATTGCTGGCTGAATTGGCAATGATATTGCAAAGGCAGGGAATAAAGTTCAACAGCATGTGATTCATGACACGTGCAGAAACACGTTACAGAAACCAAACAAGTGCTAGATGGTTACCTTGTGAAGTTACAGTGAGCCACCAAGATGACTACTGAGCCCCACTTTGGAGAAATATGATGAAGTTGCCTTATGGGATTGCAACAGTTAAATAGTTTGACTAATACATTTGCTAAAAGCCAAACTAACCTCTGTTCCAGGTTGCCAAGCCATATCATATAGCATCGTATTGTATCGTATCGTATCATATATCATATCATATCCATGTGGCGTATAGAAAATAGACAGCTGCGTGGCTTCCATGTGCAAAGCTTCATCTTACATTGCCCTCTTGGTTGTGTACCAACCCAGAGTAATTCTCTCATTTTGAGTAGACAGCAAATGGTTAATTTTCAGAAAAACGTCTCAGTCTTTCTAAACAGGGCTTTACTGCATGCCAGATATCAGCCTAACTTTATTTTAGACACATACAGATATAGAAGAAGGTATTGTCTTGCTTGTTGGAGCAGTCTGGCCCCTTCCAATTATGATATCAAGGCTCCTCTCTTCTCTCCTGCAACTCAGTGGGCACTGAAGGGAGTACAGCATTTCAGCACCACGGATAGTGACATCAGCCAGCAGAACAGTTTGCCTCAGGAAATAGTTTTTGCTTTGCCTGGTTAAAAATATGGTGTGTTCATAAAATGTGCTTAAATTATGCATGTGCCATCTTCATAGTATCAGTCAGTGATTACTGCAACATTTTATTTTTCTCTTCTTGCAAATATTCCATTTTGTGAACTAAATTAAAGTATTCTGGTATTGCTGGTTCAAGTTTCTATCGGTACATTTTCAGTTTACCTTTAACTCCATGCCACAATTAATCAGATATAATACAGATTAATATCAGGAATAGTTTTAGTATTGTAGCCTTACAGAATTATAATATTTAATATATACAGTAAAGTACTATGTGAATCCTGAAACGGTATGTATTTTGTTGGGAAATTATTGGAATCACTAACTGCACTCACCATGACCTCACCTAACCACAAGCCCCTTTATTTCATTTGTTTATTTTATGTTTCAGTTATGTCTTCTCCCTGTTGCATCCTCCCTTTTAACTGCTGTTTTAAAGACTCATCTATGCGGGTATTGATTGCAATTGTCAATTTTAAGTAATTTGATTTCTGCAAAGGGAAAAAAAGGATAGTTGCTTTCCATATTTTCATGATTTTATTTTTCCCTGAGGAGCAATGGAAATTAGTCCATTTGTCCAAGAAACACTTTTGCTCAAAGCATAATATCTCAGTGAAGTTGGCCAGTTCCATGAAATTTGGCATGGATATTCATGATTTTACTGAAAATAGTGAAGAGAAAAACTTGTTCCTAATTTTTTAAGTGACCATCTGACTTTAGCGTTGCTATCTGGTCAAACTTTCCACTGAAACTAAAAGAGGAACTTGGTAGATTTTACACATCAAGCTTTGTTTCAGGTCTTAGGAAGCATCATTGCATATGTTAAGACAAATTTAAAGCATTTTATGGTTGACCTGAAATCAGACAGATTTCTTTAAGTGATGTCACTTCAGTCAGAGTCATTTGTGAATGAAGTTTAAAAGTTCAAAAATGCGGGATTGTTGAGTTAAAAAGGCATTTTCAGACCACTGTAGCACGCTCTTCATCCCTGCTGGAAGCCACATTAGCAGTTAAATGCTAAACATGCCTGATACCCAATTGTCAAACTGCAGTTGCAGTGCATTCTGGGTAATGTAGGCACCAAGTTTTGACAAAGAAGAAGAAGGTCCCTATCCCAGCTGACTTAGGGTGAAGGCAGGGGACACCCTGGACAGGTCACCAGGGCTACATATAGAGACAAACAAGCACACTCACACTCACCGACAATTTAGAATCACCAATTAACCTGAGCATGTTTTTGGACTGTGGGAGGAAGCCAGAGTACCCACGAAAACCCACACATGCACAGAGAAAACATGCAAACTCCACACAGAAAGATCCCAGGCCGGGGATCTTGCTAACCACTGAGTCAATGTGCCGCCCAAGAAGAAGGTGTGCAATGAAAAAGATGTCAATATCTTTTCCGAAACACACTTTGCTGATCTTAATGAGCAACATCACAAGGTCAACAATGTGAAGGATAGTTTATAAGGACATAGGAAAAGGAGTGAACTTATATTCGGCTACATAATTGTGACGGCAGATGTCGATGTCTTGCTGCAATAATTTGTGGGATGGTGTAATGTAAGAATGGATTAGCATATCTTACATGAAAGAACATAAGAAAGAAGGCACTGAAACATATTTTCTTGGCGTTTTGAGAATTTAACCAGCACTTATCATGGTAGCATCTGAGACAGCTTTAGACCATTTCACTCAGAAGCCTTCGTAAACACAAAAAGGCTATTTGACCTCAGCCAGTATCTCTGGTTCTGCTGCATCTGGTCGGATTCTTTGGCATCCTTGATTTGTCCAGACTGTCTGGGCTGCAGATGACAAGTGAGCTGCAGCTTCTCTTTCAATAATCTTCTTTAATCAACACCAGCAGGGCAGGATAGTACACACTTCACCTTAATCTCTGCAACACTTGGTATTCGTGGAGTGTTACACTGATGTCTGTCCCTCCATAAACAATGAAGAATGGCAGATAGGCACGGAAATTATTGTCAGATATGAAGACTGGAACTAGGCTGCTTAGATGTGATACTTATAAATCTAAAGCAATACAGCGCCCTAACTGATAATTAATTTGTCAATACTTTGCTATACTGTGCAAAATTCTAGAATATGAATGCACAACTTAATAAGCAGCAAAAATTAGAGTGCAAAATTACAACAACTAAAAAATGTAATGTGTATAATAGCAAAAGTCACTCTTAAAAAGTGTGACTCAGTGTTACAGGAGTACAAAACTACAGCAGCAAAGTATTCTTTCAAAAAATATCATTATCCCATGAACAAATTGCTGCAAAAAACAGCAAGTGTATTTGTGCTCTCCAGAGGATAAACCATTTGACCGCTAAGGGCCACTGCATCACTTACAAAAAAACATGTCAGCTTGTCACTCATAATATCTAAAAATGTAACTGTCAGATATTCAATAAGTTAAAATGAATTGCAACTTTGATGTATATTTGATATATCATTACTCTTAAGGCAAACATTTTATGTTAACTGTGTTAATTATCTGAGCCAATTAACATCACAAATTCTTTGGGATGCTAATCGGGACTTAGGCTGCTGTGTTGTTGACACTTTGACTCATTTCCTTTTATATTAGCTGCATTATTTAGCTCTCACCACCTTTCACATGCTTGTTTTTTGTGTTCTGATTCACTACTGTTCAACTTTGAAAAAAAGGAACAGCAGATTACAACTTTTGCTATAAGTCATGCCATGCTATCAAATTAATAACTCAATATACATTTTTATAAGCAAGCAGCTAATGGCTATACTGCAAGTAATTTCAAAACTGTAGAGTTAGTCCTGAGTAATGCATCATTAGTAATATAAATCATATCTTTAAGAATGTATCTATATTGCTGAGGGACCAATAAGAGAGCAGCTTAACTAGAACCCGCATCATTAGTGGACAAAACACCAGTTATTTCAATTAATGGTTCTTTCATATATTCGGCTAAACCTGACATGTACAAGTGTCAGACAGAAGCAGAGTTGCTGTGAACTTTCCCACCTCCACAAACCCAGCTAATCAAAATGTGCAAGATGTGCATGTCAGATTATCTGTTTCACAAAGTTCCAGAAATTACACAGCCACCGCCCCCTAAATCAGAAAAAAAAGTGTTCAGAGGCAGATGATGTGCTGCATCCCAAAGTCGTAGAGATAATTCACTCTGCACCAAAATGGTGGACCAGGAAAACGTCTATAGAAATGGCAGCGCGGCTAAAAACTGAGCATTACATTGTTGATAAAACTGGTCAGATAAAGCAGAAAGCTTTTAAATGTTCCACAGTGATTAACTCAGAGTAGACTTCACTCAGTTACAGTAACAAGAAGCAGAAAAGGGCTGCAATGTAATACTGTAGTGATCTCTTACAGTCACAAAGTGAGCAGAGTGGATGTGAATAGAGCAGCTTTTCCAGCGAGAAGTCTTTCAAGATCCCAGGACAGAATGACCTGTGAAAGAATAAACCCTCATTAAGTCCTGTATAGGGATTATCACTCTTCAGCTGTAGACTGACTGGGACCATTAAGAGCTTTAGAGCATCATTTCCTGCAATCCATTTACCCTTACACATCTCCTCTGCTGTAGGACACCACACATTGTGCTGTCTGATTATTCCTAATGTTGTCTGCCTGTCAGTCTACATCTTAGTTTGTCTCCCACATTTAGAGTACCCATCTTTCCTCTTCCTCCCTGCCCCTTTTGCCTCCTTTCTGTCCTGTCACACTCTTCAACCTCTCCTCTCAGTGTTTCATCTTCTCTCTCTCTCTCCTCAGCCTTCAGCCTTGTTGTTCATTCCCGCTGCCTCCCACAACATCTCCTCTGCTTTTCTCTCTCTCTCTCTCTCTCTTCCTCTCCACAAACAACCCATTCCTTCCCTTCAGATCTTCTGCTGTTGCACCAAGCCACCTACCCACGCATTTTTTTCCCCCTCCGTCCATCTTATTCTGTTATGTGTGACCTCTCTCTCACTCTTTTTTTCCTCCTCCCTCTCACTCTCTCTCTCTCACTCTCTCATTCTCTACCCTCCTCCCATCTTCCTCTCTCTGAATATTTCATGATTTGGTGGCACAGTGCTGAGGTGAAGAACCTTCCTATGTCTAGAGCTTGCACAGCACAAATATTTACTCTCTGAGAGCTGAGCTTAGTCGAGTGTTAGGACAGACTAACAGTGTATGTGTGTGTGTCTGTCTGTCTGTGTGTGTGTGTGTGTTTAACTTATAAGTAACAGTGATTACATGTGACATGAGCCCCAGGGGGGAAAGGAGGTCTTTGGTTTCATCCTGCATTGATGTTACTGCTTCGTTGCACATCTCTGAAGTCTTCTCACATAGATAGATAGATAGATAGATAGATAGATAGATAGATAGATAGATAGATAGATAGATAGATAGATAGATAGATAGATAGATAGATAGATAGATAGATAGATAGATAGATAGATAGATAGATAGATAGATAGATAGATAGAAATGTATGAAAAAAATTCGATGGTGACAGCAGAAAACGTACGAGCGAGTGTGAAATCTCACGGCGCTCGTGCATTGACAAATGTCTGTTCTGTTTTGGCTGGCGAGAATGGAGCTCAATTGCAGGTCTGGAAGAACATCAAAACACAATTAAGGGCTGACATAGAACTGGTCATGCAGAAGAGTGAGGACAGGGGAGAAAGAAGAAGAAGAAGTGAAGCCAGAAGAAGGAGGAGGAGGAGCACTCGGAAAAAAGAGAAGGACGGCAAAGTGTGAGAAACACAAGACACTTAACTGCGTTTTATTGGCTATGATTAACGGGTAAAGTGGGATGGAAAGTGATAGGAACGCTTTTAGAAGGTGCGAATGTGTGTGTAAATAGCAGGAAAGAGGCTTGTTGCTGACTGGCTCTGTTTGTCACTCAATAATCATTTCTTGTGTACAGGAATTAAAATGCATTTAGAGAGGCTAATTTAATTTTCATCTAAGTGACTCTGAAAATTACTATGCATGAGCTTGTTTGAAGTTAGTTTGCAAAACACGAATAGTGACTTTAAGTCCAAATGAAGACAATTATCTATGTGGGTTCTCTACAGACCAACTTTCAGCTCCTGCTTCTGAAAGAAAAATGTTTATGAATGGCAATGTGTTGCTCACAGCCTTTTACAAGTCTGGAATATTTCACCAGCTACTAGATGGATTTTAATGAAATGTGGTTTTGCATGGAAATTCATGATCTCCAGAGGATGGATCCCTCCTGGGGTATTTCGGTAATCAACTGACTTGCCATCCAGTGCCATCAACAGATTTAAAATTTTAATTTGCCAAATACTTTGAAACCGCAACAAAATTCACACAACTCGTTCTTTAGCCTTAGCTGTTCTTTCTGTGTCATATTTATTACCACATTCTAGCAAGTCAACCCAAGATGGCAAACAGAGTAACATTATACTTGCTAAATCTAAGCCAAGTTAGAAAGATGACATTAGCATTTAGCCTCACAAACCATCTAACATGCTGCTGGACTCTTAACTGGTGTTATTTACTGCTGGACCTCATTCTGCTACTTTTCATTTGCAAAAATTAGAGCTGGAGGCAATTAGCTTACAGCTTAGTATAGAGAGATGCACTGCAGGGAATAACTAATCCCAGAGCAGACAAAATAAATCCAACAAAATCTCTAATACACACTAATTTTGTATTTCTCTAATCCGTACATGTACAGAAATGTTAAAACAATAATTTAATTGTTTTAAAGTGATATCACCTTTATCCTCTCTGTTTTCAGTCTACGTCAGTACATTTTACGGCTTCATTTTATTGGGACAAAATGGGCCTCATTTTGAGTCGCAGTTGAGAGTTGTGATTTTCCCTTAGCGTTAAGTCCTTTGAGACTTCTAATTGATATGCTTCAAGAAATCTGCATTTGAAGTGTCAAGTGGGCTGTATGGTAAAAAACTGAGAGCGTTATCTACACCTAAAGGCACAACAACTTCAAAGCTGTGAAGTCAGCAGGAAGAGTCTTTAACTTAAACACTACAGCTGAGTGGACTAAGCTCACTTCTACTATGACTATTAGCTGTCAACTTTAGCAAACCACCTTTGCCATTAAATGGAACAGTGAGCACCGAACATGCTCGGAGCTGAAAGAAAATGGGCCGTATGAAAATGAAGTCATGTTAAGTTTAATATCCATCCCGGGCGCGTTCTGCCCTTTTGCAAGCTTGTAGTGTTTGATTGATAAACTTTATTTCCCCTCAAGGACTAGTTTCATTTTGGTCAAAAGCAAAAAGGTCACAATTAACATTTTATTAATGTTTCTGTGATTCGCCGGAAGGATAGTTATAACCATGGAAATAAATAGATACATACTAAACAGTACAGATAACATACACTACAGCCTTTCAGAGATATGCAAAACAGGGCGCTTATCATGAGGACGTTCATCACTATCATCACGAAGAAATATCACGAAGTTCGAATGAAGCAGTATCACCTGACCTTATATAATCAAATGCTAATCAAATCTCAATAGTTGGCATAAATAGAAGCCATTTAATTTCGGTCATTTTTGCCCATGGAAATATAGATATTTTTTAAAAATCGATGTGGCAACATCTAAGAATGCTAGACAATTGATGCAACTATGATATCTGGCTTAGTCAAATTAGAGTCTTTACTGTAAAATCTCAAACTTCACTCACATCAGAGGATTTGTTGAGCATTCAGCCCGACACCTCTGGGTTCAAACAGAAGGTGACATATCAAATATCTAGAGGACATCACATAAACTGCGATTCCTCCTCTCCCGCTGCCTCCTGAGCTGATTTCCTTTGTTCCAAAGCTCAGAAAAGGCTTTCAGTCGATGCGTGACCACATTTGAACACCTGTGAACATCTGTTGTTACGGGATCGATCTCGGTGGCGGGAGGGGAAGCCCAGATTTGTGGTTTAAGAATTGGATTGAAGCTGTGTCTAAGAGGCCCAGTGGGATGCAGAATCCTCTCAGTGATTTAGGGATGTAAAAGGCTTCATGCCCTTCAAAAGTATTTGATAGCTACATGACGGTACAAAACATTGTTCGAAAGAACTGTATTATGGCACTATACAGTGTGTAGTCTAAACAGATACAAGAAGTTGTCTGTTTCTTGGATTAAAGGCAGATAACTAGAGACAGCCTGCACAATTCTAACAATCTGTGTCTTTTCAAGCCCAAATAGCAGTATTAGATAAATCAATAACAACTTGACACCTAATGAAAAGCTCTCATGCCTGCTGTTTCTGTCTTTCTCACTCGTTCCCTAAAGCAACGTGTCCTGATGAGGATAAGTCTCAGGCCCAGTTTGATAAGATGAGTCAGTGAGACCCTGTGTATCACTCCTCCAGGGGAGGTTTTAAAGAGGTGGCATCAGGCTACTGCCCTCTCACTGACCACAAAGACAGCACACACAGCAAATCACCCCCAGCCACATCCTTCTACCATGTAGTCAAGCAAAAGGGCTTTGCTATTTAATTCATCCCAGAATACACTCCCCAGATCTGGAGATGCAATGCTAATAATGCATCATAACAAACAAAACTTTCTGTTATTGCCCGTGGCTATATGAAGGTATCTTTGCAGACACTTTTGTTACATGTTTGAATAAAACTGAACTCCAGAGTGTCATTAAGTTTTGTTTTTTCCTCAGCAGTTTGCTTTGTAACTTCTCTGTCCACCTCTTCCTTGTTTCCATCTTATATGTAATTACTCTCCTTAGTCCTTGTCTTCTTCCTTACCTTCGTACTCACTTGTGGGCTTCTTTCTTTTGCACTATTTTGCATCACTGTTTCATTTAAATCAAATATTTAAGGATAAAAAGACATACATGGCACTGCGACCTGGCAGATGATTCAATTAGCAAAAGTAAAGGATATTAGATTTTTTAAAAATCACCCTAAGATACAATTCAGTGCATAAAAAATGAGGAACTGACTGTTAATCTCTTTGACTACATACAAAATAGCTGATTTTACCATAACATCACAGCACTCTAACGCTCCAAGGTGGAAGCAAAAGTATTTGTCCATTTCTGAGATGTGGTATTTTTATTTTTGATTATTCTTAACATATCATGTGAGTAACAGTTTGAAATATCTCTAACAAGTACTGAAGAGATTATTATTGAAGCTTGGATTCATAGTCCCCAGAGGATGAATCCTAATTAGTTTGGTGATCTCTGACAACTACTGGACAGTCTTCAACTCTAATGCTATTAGATCTGCTTTTGACACGATTAACCACCAAATCCTCCTCTCCACATTCACTGAGCTTGGCATCTGAGGATCAGCCCTCCGCTGGTTCATATCCTACCTCTCAGGGAGATACTTCAGAGTATCTTGATTGGCAAAATGTCAGAGCTGCACAGTCTATCCACAGGGGCTCCTCAAGGGTCAGTGCTCGGTCCCCTCCTCTTCTCAATATATACAACCTCACTTGGTGCGATAATCCACTCCCATGGTTTCTCATACCATTGCTATGCTGATGCTACCCAGCTCTTTCTGTCACTCTCCCCAGACGACTACATTGTGTCTGCCCAGATCTCATCATGTCTTGCGGATATCTCGGCATGGATGAAAAAACGCCACCTTCAAATTCACCTCTCCAAGACTGAGCTCCTTGTGATCCCAGCCAGTCACTCTATTCAACAAGAAGTCAATATCCAGCTTGAATCAACCCAACTCAAACCCACAAAGTCTGCCAGAAACTTGGGTGTCATGACTGATGACCAACTAACCTTCAAGGCTCATGTGGCCTCTGTTGCTCGGTTGTGTCAATTCACCCTGTTCAACATCAGGAAGATCAGACCCTTCCCGTCTGAACATGCAGGTCAATTCCTGGTCCGGGCTCTTGTAATATCACGGATCGACTCCTATAACTCCTTACTGGCAGGCCTCCCTGCATGCGGAGTCAAACCTCTGCAGATGATCCAAAATGCAGCAGCACGTCTGGTTTTCAACCAGCCAAAAACAGTAAGTCACCCTGCTGTTCAGATCGCTTCACTGGCTTCCAGTTGCTGCCCGCATAAAATTCAAAACTCTGACATTTGGATTCAAAACTACAATGAAAACAGCTCCCTCCTACCTGAACTCTGTCATTCAGGTCTACACTTCCTCCCGCTGACTACGCTCGGCCAATAAGACTGAGTGCGCCTGATCCTTGCTTGTGTTGTATCTATTGTCAGATGTATGTCGTTTCGGATAAAAGCGTCTGCTAAATGAAATTATAGAATTGTAGAATCTCATCACTTTTCTTGTAAAGCAAATACAACAACTCAAACATCCATAGAAATAGCCTAACATCTACTGTGTGGATAAGCACTCATGGTACTCAGAGGTTGAACCCAACAAATTTGCTCCTAATTAAAAATAATCTGTCCTCACTTCCATCATACTCTGATCCATCTCTGCTAATTTGTAGTCTAACTTAATATGTTTTGCCTTCCATACACTCATCTTTGGGCTCACTGATCCCATTAAAGGTTAGTGGCTCATTTGACCTGCTGTCTCTTTTTACTTCCTGCCATCTATTTCATCTCCACCAGATCTTCCACCTCATTACTTTTCCGTTAACATGATTAACCTTACTTGTCATCAATTTGTCTTCAACAAGTGTCAGACATAATGTCATGCCTGAATAAGAATTCAGAATATCATTATTGTAAAGACTTATTTAACTTGCTTCAGCTGGGCATTTTTTATAAATGTGTATTTGGTATGTTTCCTTCTGGATGCTTTTCGTGAACCATATTTATTGAAATTTCACAAAGAAATTTTAAAGGCAAACTCAAGAACTACTTCTTTAGTTAGATTTAATAGATTTCATTTATTTGTTACTCTTCTTACAACTAATTTTATTCATTGATTTCTCTTTTTATTCACTTATTTACATATTTTAGTCTATTTAATGTACAGTTTCATTTTTATTATTTCTTATTGTGTTATTATAATCTGAGTTCTAGTTCTATCTATCTCTATTTTAATAACATACATTTTATTTCATTTTATCGCACCTGCTGTTCCCTCATTGCACATGTTGTATTGGATAGTATTTCCTCACTTCCTCAGTACTTGTTTTAGAAACTTTATAACATGACTTTGAGGGTGGGGGCTTGTTTGTACTGATTTATTATATTTTTTTTTCTATTACCTGTAAAGCACTTTGTGTTGCATTGTATTTGTATGATTTGTGCTAAATAAATAAAATTTGATTGATTGAAAAAAGAAAGACTTTGACCTTTTCATGTTGCATTTATTGTAAATTGGTTCAGTTTTTCTATCAGTTAGGTCAAATGTGAAATTGCTATTATGTTGTTACATTAATTACATTTGGATTTTACTAACTATACTGTGCATAGCAAAGACAAGATAAAACAAGGAATGCTGTTTCAGACAGACAGACAGATAGACAGATAGATAGAAAGAGTAATACTTAAAAACTTAGTTGGAGAAAAATTAGGTTTTACTGGGGCATTCAATTTCAGGGGTCACACAACAGAGACAGGACATTGATTGACACTACACACTATGGACTGGATTTTATTTTGTCGCCTGCATGGGTGGAGGAATGAAACTCTTGCTAAAACAGGCCCTTTCTGCACACCAGTAGTCTACAGCCATGGCCAGAAGGAAAGGGGAGTGGATCTTGAAAACTAGAAAATCTTGCTCACAGTAATTTCTTTATACCCTTCCTCTCACCTCTTAGTCTGAGCAGGTGCACTCTGGTATTTTCTCAAAGAAATTGAGGTAGTAGTAGTGCTGGTGACAGCATGTGGATTTAGAAAAAACAAAAAAAATGTGTTTGGAAATTGATGTGGCCACGGTCCGGCAGGCATGTTCTTGTCTTTTTACCAAAGTCATGCTGGGAAAAGCACCATTGCATCTCTGACAGTGGATTCAACTAAGCAAGTATGCAATGCAAGATTTATGTACGGACGATGCAGAATGCAGAAGCGTATCTATTAAAACTTCAGCTGGAAAGCTCATTCATAATTTAAATGCCTCTAATTTTCTCGTTACAGCTGATGATTGATGGGCAGGTAAGTGGACAAAACATGGACGGGAATAAGAGGGCGAGGGGAGTCGAAGTTGTAGAAGAAGATTAAAGTTTTATGTGACCATTTAATTAGAATAGGGATGGCTTTGTTTCTCAGCTCATTTGAACGAGCCTTGAACAAGTACAATTTTATTTTCTGCACGAGTGGAAAAACTTGATATCTTACTCATGAGATACAAGTGTTTCTCTGTGCCTGAGCATGGATATTTCGGTGTTTTTGTCACGGGTCGGTCATGTTGAAGAGGAGCTAATTTGGCACACAAGTCTGGGAAAGTGATTATACGCTGCTCACTGTGTGACTAAAATCTCCAAGCACCTTTTAATAATAAATTTATTATTCATGATGATAATTGAACTACTTCTGTAGAGCCATTTAGTCACCTGCATTATTCATTTAAACTAGCTGTGCATAATGAATGTGGCAAAGCAGCAACAACACAAAAGACTGTATCTGTTTATGTTTTCACACTTTGGGCCATCGCTGATTCACTCATGTTTGACATTCATGCTTCTGGTTGCTTGTTGATACATTTCTGCTGACAATTAAGAAGTAATTTGACATTTCTGTGCATTAATTAAAAAAAAAAATACCAAAAGATGGCAAATAATTGATAATTGTTTGTGTGCCTGGCCATATGTACATGTTTTCATTGGAAACATGTCCACATTAGTAGCCTAGTCCTGCTCCTACAGAGCTGCTGTACCCACAATGTTCTCTTTGTGTGTGTGTCTGTGTGTGTATAGCATGAAATTACAACAGTTCAAAGAAAAAGACCCTCTGAGACATGAGAGAATTAAACATTAATTTCTGGTCCACGGTCTGTAGTTCAGTTAATGTTCAGCTGCAAGTGTCCTTATTGGCCCAACCGGTTTGAGTCTCCTGGTGCTTGTTAACAAGAAAACAGTCCAGATGCAGAACATGAACAAATCAACCATTCTGCCCTCCTTGATTGGCTTGATTTACATGTCAAAATTTACAATGTTAATTGCTTTATTGAATTCCTGAAGAAACATTTAAAGCAGCTCTATGACAAGATGTATTAAATCTAACTTCTGTATACTGAATTCCCAAAGTCTTCTCCCTGAAATATAGTACTTATTGATTTCAGGATGAGGATATCAAAAAAAAAAGGCATCATTCAGTCCAGCTTTGATATTCTGGCCAGCAGCCACCTGTCACATCGATTTGATCCACCCGAAGGAAAGAGAAATGTGAAGACACAAACACCACCACTCTGTCTTATCAGCATTTACACTATGGCCTCAATGCACTTTCAGAAACAAAGATGTGTTTATATGGGACAGAGAGAAGAAACACTGGATTGATGTGAATATGTTTGAGGAAGAGAGTCCAACTTCTGTTACAAAACTTAGTTAAAACACATATAAAGCGCAGTGATATGAAATGAAAGCCAAGGAATCTTGTCAGATTCATAAAAATTGATCCACTTTTGTTTAAACAATTCATATTTTGATCACAATTTATTTGAAGTATTTGGTGTTGATACTTAATTTAGGATTAGACTACCAGCTTGGTTTTAAATTAGTCACTGTCATGTCATACTTCATTATAGTGGTGCCACTGTTAGCTGCAGTTTCTTTCCTATCATCGAGAATAAAAAACAAACGCCATCCATCAGTACCTGATAAATCGGATATCTATGGAGGCTCACAGTTGCTAAACACAAGGAGATCAAGTTTTCACACATGTCTTGAACTGCTGGATTTCTTTGTGACTAATAGGTTGATGACTGATCTGATGTGACTAAATACCCTTTCAACCTACTCCTCATACAGGAGCGTGAGTAGGTAGACTTGAAAAATGTAAACCTATGTTTTAAATTACTTTAGATTCAAAGGATTTATGCATTCATATTTCTGATGCTCATTTTTGTCAAAACTTATACTGGGATGAACATTTGTTTACTGTTAGTAATGCCTCTTATGGTTGCTAAGTAGCCAGCAAAGACCTTTGTCACTGAGGATATTTTGACATGCCACTAGTGCAAGGTTATGAATGATAAAATTAATTACAGCTTAATTTAATTTACCTTCAAGGCTCTGGTGCGGTACATGTTGACTCCCGGTCACGCTGCTACAGCTTTGTGGGGGCTGTGTCTATGATGACCAGTCAAAATGTCTGCTGTGAAAAAGGGCAAAAATAGCATTGCAATAAATACTTACTGTCACCTTGTTTTTCAGCAATTGGCTCAGCATTTTAAATCATTTTGTCATTTTGGTATTGTTTCTTTTAGACAAATGACTTCTTATTAATACATGAAACCTGTCAGATTTTTTTCAGTAGTTGGGTTTACAATTTAAAGTAGTATTGATGATTATGATTAGCAGTTCTATTTGCAATTAGGTGGTTAGAACAGCTGCTTTTGGCAGCTACAGATGGCTGATACAAGTTTAAAGGCTCAACAAACCACAAGCCCACCCATTCAGGTATTTTAACCATGCCATCATCATGCCTTTTGCATCCGTTAGTTGGGGAAATTTGTATTCATACAAGATTCCCTGCATAACTCGAACTTAAAGTTAGACAATGATCATGCCATTGAATAAAGTGAAGAAATTAGGTCGGTATGAGAAACTGCTGTTGCAGTTTGGTCGTATACGAACACAGACTTGTAGGAGGCACAACGGGTCTGTAACAAAACCCAACAGATAGTTGAGTCGTAGTTGTATAATAATACAGAGCATGTTACTTAAAATGTGGACAGGCTGTGAGTGTAGACTAACTCAGTAATACAATTGGTACAATCAAGTATAATCATGCAATGCAGAAACATTTTCATCTGGTAAGTTTGATGTGACTTATGTGGTGGCCTACAGAGAAACAAAAAGTAAAACTGAAAGATATACTTGAATAATGAAATAAAAAGTGCATACATAGGAAACAAAATTACAGTTTGAAAAGGAGTCTTGTAAGATTTCAAAAAGGCAACGTACACGGGTACTTCTGCTGTAAAACAGGACAAGAGGAAGGAAGGATTCAGAGGCTTTACCAAGGAGTCAAAGTCAATATACAGAATGTTTTTGCTCTCTCCAATGTATAGAGATTTCTGTATATTTGTGCTACTGCAAGTGTTTACGTTGCGCTGACAACAGTAATAGTAAATAGTCCTCCTTTCTCCTCCATCTCTTTTCCTTTGGGCGAATGGTCTTGAAAATGTATGTTGTAGGTCTTGAGTGCTGAGTGCACTTGTAGGTTTCACAGGAACATCAAAACACAATCTAGTCGTGTGGATCCCTGAGGCTCGAGGCTGGGAGCGAGCACTTAGGGAAAGAGAGGATTAAGCAGGGAGAGAAAGAGCGACTTCAGAAACAGGGAGACGGAGGTATGAAGGGAAGCAGAAGGACGTGCAGAAGGAGATGAATGAAAAGCTTGGGATAAATGACTTTACACCATTTCATATTGCTGTAACTGGATGATGTTTTGACACAATACTGTAATATACAACCCAGATTGGATGATATTACATGGTTCATATCAGTTTTTATAGGAAGCAGGGTTTATGACTAATTGATTCCCCCATGCATTCATTCAGAAGTCTTCCGTCATTAAGTCCCAAGTTCACGGAATCAATCCAAAGCTCAGCTCCAGCTCAGAAACCTCTTGAATTACTGGTGTCACAATTCACTACTGAGCTGAGTGAACTCTGACAGCTGGAGTAGGGGACCAAAGGAAAATTAAGTCTTTTTTTTCAGGGTTTTTTTTCATGGTGCAGAAATCCTGCTCCATTTTGTTCACTTTTGAAGCCTGAGTGTGAGGAATGGTAATTGAGCCATCACTCCAGGAAAGTGTGAAATGAAGAGACAGAGGAGAGAGAGAAGTGGAGGGGAAAAGGCAAGGACAGAGTGACATCGGACAGAGTCACAGAGTGAAATGAGCTTATCTCCTTTAAATTTGCCACATTTGGACATATATTTTTTTAAAAATCTCCAAAAATGTTCACTGCCATGCTGCTAATCGCTTTTAAAAATTAATGATTTGTTTAAAGATTGGCAGGTAATTATGACTTTGCCAACCTTAAGGAGATGGCGAGGTAAGTACAACACCAGCAATGAATGAATATACTGAAATGTCTTGAGACAGTTAAATTTAAGTTTAGTGGTTGGTTTAGGATAAGACTTGACAATATGGTTTACTTACTTTGGAGTTTAGCTACAGAGTTTTATTGTCTTCTGTTTCTGGCTATAACTACCCAAGAAAATACTTGTTTCATTTCTTCTGTGTAAAGAATTTTAACTCATAACAGAGTAAAGTGGAGCTGACAGAATCAGTTATTTGTCTGGTCTACTAGCAGTTGCTGTGATAATTAATAATGTCAGTGATTTTTCTGGCAGAACTGTAAAACATTTGTTGCTTCTCAAACATGCAGTTTGAAGACTTCACAATAGGCTATAGGACATTCTAAATGTAAATAAGGAGCAAGTACTTAGAACAAAAGCTGCTTTAAGATCTCACATTTTTTGTTGCTCTGTCTATGTTGGTTCTATAAATTTTCGTCCAAACTTCTTTTCAGTTCCTTCCTAAAGTTGTTCAACCCCACTGAGTACAAGTTTTATCACAATTTTCTAACATATAGTCCAACACACACTCCATGCTCCAAACCAAGACATTCCAAGATATACAACAATATGAAGAAAAATAAAATACAGAAACAAGAGGAACATGCACATAACCAACTATTGCATTATACAATATTAAGATGTACAGTATATATGCTTTACACAAACCTGGCATAATCGTATACATGTCTCCAAGGAGGGCTGAGCAGAACCTAATGAACTACCTCAAATGAGACTTAGAACTTAAACGTGCAGGAGACTGTTGTATTTGCAAAAATAGGTTAGATTGTACTGAATTCCATGAGAAAATGACTCTCATTCTCAACTGATTAATGACTTGACTGAACATTTGCCCAATACATTTATTGTCTCGATCACTAGTGTTCAGTCATTTTCAACACAGTACGGCGTTCATTTTGTAAATTATGGTTCCTTTTAGTAAAATACAGGATAAAACAGGGTGTAGCTACCTTGTGATTAACAAGTCACTACCTCACTCATCACATCTTCTTTTAAAAGACTATAATGGTAATTGTCTAAACTCGAGGCTTCAGTATGGTTGTTCACAAACCGATGAGCGACATCAAGACAGCTGCATTCATCTTTTACTGTGCAGTTTATATACAGTCCTTGGATCGATGGATTCAGTGTTTCTTGGATGTGAAGACAACAGGTTTGAAAGTATTTTAAAAACTATGCAGTTAGTAAGAGCATACCAGAACTCTGCAGCTGCTCCTCATCTCTGCTTGAGGTTCAAGGCTGCATTTGCCACTACCTGAACAACACAAATGAGTTTCCAATGAACTGATGGCAGATGAGCAGTGTTGTAAGTGAAGTCAGTGTCAAAGAAAAGGATGAATGGAATAGAAAAGAAAATAGGTTTTGATTGTTGTTTGATTGTGTTTGACAAAAACACCCAGTTGATGACGAGTTCGAGAGTGTTATACTATGTTATCGGACTTAAAGCTGCTACAGGGGAGTATATACATACATGTATGCAGCACCATATTGAAATGTGTTATTGTTTTGTACAGGTTTTGCTTTCTTGTTGAATACAGCAACAACAAAGGTAAACATGTCAATCTGGCTGAGTATCTTTTCGAGCTGTTTCAGTAAATCTCAAGCTCTCAAAATCCCTTCTACTCTTTTCTTTTGTGACACTAGTAGAGCTATCTTGTCACCCACCAGAATGGATATTTATCTTAATTTACCTGTGTATTGCCACAGAGGACTTTGGTTCTTCCCATTTTTCTTGGGCAATGATTCAAAATCTAGCAGACAGAATGATGAAATGATGCCTTGATGATGCAAAGTTTAGAATGAAATATTTAGACAGGTTTAAAACTGCTTATGTGACAGTTAATTACTAAGTCAATCTTCATACATCCCTCAAAATTTTTAATTTCAAAGATGTGGATCTTATTTATCTGTCGATTATGCAGCAAAATTATGACTTGCATCAGATTAGAACTGGTCAGTATGTGCTATTATCCATGGAAACAAACAGCAGGCTGTGGTTTGTCATTGATATGGACATTGATATGGAGCGTTATTGCTGTCACCACATTTATTTCAGCTTATCTGAATTTCGAGCTCTTTTCTCACCTCATTTGAATTTACCTTACTCCTCTCTCTCTTTCACACACACATGCATGCACGCACACACATGCACGCACGCGCGCGCGCACACACACACACACACACACACACACACACACACACACACACACACACACACACACACACACACACACACACACACACACACACACACACACACACACACACACACACACACACACACACACACACACACACACACACACACACAGCGTATGCTCATGATTAAGGGTGTCCAGGCCTGTCATTAGACAGTATGGTTCTGGGGAAATGATGTCTCAGTAGACCCCCATGCAAAAGGCAGAGCAAGAGTTAAGACATTAATAGGCAGAGAAAAGCCATACAGCATCACTGTCTACCTGTGTGCTAGGACTGGCAAGATCAAAGGCTGACTCTGAGAGGGAGAGAAGGGGGGTAGAGGAAGACAGCCAGATACACAGACACAGAGAAAGAGAGAGGAAAAAGTCATCCAGCGACAAGGAGACAGAGAGAATAGCAAGTTCTGAAAGCACAGAAGGGACAGGGAGGCAGGTAAAGAAAAAATCGACAGGGAGGGTAAATAGAAGACATTTCCCTTCTGCCACCTGCCTTACTGCTGACTTCAGTTTATGTGCTGCATTGCCCTCTGTGTCACCTTCTGTATGTCTTGTGAAACCCTTGAAACAAGGCAGGTATTGAACTTGACTGGTCAGCACACTGACTACTGAGCCTTGCTAATTGGAAAGAACTCTGCAGTGAATATGCATCCCTTATGGAATGATGCATGAACCACTTTGCACCAATCAGTTATTTTTTTACACATGCCTGGTTTAGTCTGTTGAATGGCAAGTCACTTTGTTGGCTATGTCACTACTGGTTCACCACTGGTCCAGACTGCAATATATCTACAACTAGAGGATAAGTTACCATGAAATTTTCTTCAGACATTTGCATTTCCTAGAGGATGAAACCTAATGATTTTGGATTTATGGCCGGAACATGCTGGGATTAACATGTCTATCAGCCTCTGGGCCAAAATTTGCTGTGGGCATCAACTGACCTTCCACTTACTCCTGAATATGTACCTCACTGCTATCAAGCTACTATTAAGGTCTACAGTTAGTGAAGTAATACTAAATATGTCGGATATTTGTGATCATTTGATTAGTAACTAGGCAGTTTCAGAAAATGGCTCACAAAGGGAAAATATCAACTGCAATAATAAAGGTTGTGAAATTGTCTAATAGGACACACTGTGTACCAGTGAAAGAGTATACTGTACTCTCGTGGAGCAAATAACACATCTGAAACTTATGAACTTTACATAACCATCTTTTTTGCAAGAAAAGAACAATGTGATGAATCAAGCTAGCTAAAGAATTAGTCGGGTTGTTACTGAAGCACAGGAACACAGTGTGATGTTACCACTGCCAGATTTCAAAGACCAACTGCCCAACTTTTATCAAAATAGAATAAAAAGTGCAAAGAAATAGAGAGATGGCAACACTTCTGCAACACATTATACCTGCATGCATTCCACCACCACTGGGCAAAGTTAAATAATAAATATATCCTGTGTAAGTGTTTAAGTTCAGACATAAAACGTGATGAATAGACTATTGAGTTTGCAATCTGGGCTCCAGGAGGGCGGCTCCATTATGTCTGAATTACCTCAAAGCACTCAGAGTATGCTCTTAATTTGGGAAGGTGTTACCTACTTGAGCCTTAAAATAACATCCCCCATTAATGTTTTTTTATGAAACATGTTTTTAACTAAAAGTATTGGTATGCAATCTATCGGTTTTAATCAACCCCTTCATACTCCCGCTACTCTGACTTGCGTTCCCTCCTTTTTTTACCTTTAGGTGAAAGAATCTATTATTCATGCTTTTCCTTCACTCAGGGTGTGTCTACTTTAGCAAGGTTTGAAGTTGGAAAGCTTAACAGAAGTGAGGCAAAATTGGGATGAGGCAACTCAATCTTGGGACACCTTTACTGGATGAACATTTCATTCCTGGGGATGTGTACCACACGGAGGGATCCATGCAGAGGTCAAATAAATGTTAACACATTGATGCTGTCAAATACAAATGAACTGCAGCTATGGAGCTGATTAACATGAGTCAATCATGCACTGGAAAGAGGGAGAAGGTTTATAAGAAGACATTAAACTGATTATAAAGAGTGGAGTCCCCTGAAGTTGAACCGGTACCGGTACAAGGACAGAGAGTGTTTAATTAGAAGCAGAATATATTCGATTTATTTCATTCTTTCACAATATAAGTCAACTCAAGGCACTTCATCTAGTGAGCTCACAGGATTACAATACACAATAGAGAGAAACCCATGAATTCAACAATTACCTTTGAGCAAGAACATGGCAAAACTTCATTTTAACTGAAAGAAACCTCTGACAGGACCAGGCTCAAGGAAGGTTGCAAAGAAAAAAATAATTACACCAAAGTCACACTGCAAAATAATTGCAGGCTTGGAAATATGCCTATTTTTTCTATTCAATTAATTTGTTATGGGTAGCAAATAAAGCTACAAACTCAACTCTTGCAGGTAAAGTGCAGGTAATAACTTTAATAATGTTAATGTAATGACATTGAATGCTGACAATTATAATGCCACAGTGGCATGTAAATAGTTGCTTTTAATGATGTTTTTTCTTGTGCTTTTAATGTGTTTTCACTAAAAGTTCCAACTTCCAAGATGTGACTATATAAGGCCTGTCTTGCAATGTCTAATTTGTTGCTTCTGTTTGTTCTTCCTGTTTTTTTAGGGAATCCAAATTGAGTTTCAAGGAGCAATTTTTTATTTAAAATTGACTTAAGTGGTTTGTCATTGGACCTTGTAAGAAGGCTCCTCCTCTGGCAAGTTATGCAGATTAAGAAGCCTGAAAGCCATTTTTCTTAAAGAATTTATAAATTATTTATGTCAAAATGGCTGAATGAAGACAAATTCTGTTTATTTTAGAAATAAGTATCTGAAATATTTGCAAGATCATTTCAGGATGGCTGTGAGGCATTTTATGAGATGGTGCATCGTACTCCCCTATAGATACCACACCATACTCCCTTATACACACTTTTAAATAATGCCTACTTGTCAATTTTTCATAGGTTTTACTTTTTTCTTGGTGCTGTTCTTTGTTTTCTGTAGCCAACCACAGAAGCCATAAATGAAAAAGATTCTAAACCATCATTAGAGTAGTTACTGTTTAAGCAGCCAGTAGTATAAATTTACATCCTAAAATGGCATAAATTTATGGCCAGTTTTACAGAGCTGCTTTTCCAATTTGCATTTAATTTGCGGAGAAATTATTACTCAATACTTAAAACAGAAGCGAACCGATAGTTTTCTTTCAAATCCCATTTTGCTGCAAGACTGTCCAGGGCTTTAGTTTTATATCTCCAGATCAATTCTGTCTTTTCTTCAAAGGATGAATGAATGTCTGGGCTGGAGTAATCTGTCCTGCCTTCAGTCTGTTAAGCCTGTGCTTTGTCTTCTCATGCAGCTTTTATGGATGTCTCCTTCCTCACTACTGCTGAGGTTCACAGAGGTCTATGTAAGGAACAACCAACAAAAACACATCTCTTCTCAGTGTAGTTTATCAGGGGCCACGGTCTTGAAATGCTTCTGGGGTTTTTCTTCTTTCCCCTTTAGAATTAAAAAATGTGTACATGTTTTGCAGAATACAATCCAGCTATTGAAGTTTTATCAAAGCTCCACTGTCCTCTAAGACATTTGTCACTCAAGTGCTTCTCAGTATTTTTGCCAGAATCCTCTGAAATCAAGCCACATCGCCGGCCTGTCTTCCAAATTCCCCAGCAAAAAAAAAAACATTTTTACTTCACTCTACTTTAAACTTTTGTTTGCCTTTGGAGTCTGTGTGGATGACAGACAAACAGTAGATAAAAGGATGGAAGTTTGTCTTCTTTTCTGTTATTTTGTTTCAGTTACCCTCTCACTTTCACTTGTGTCCCATTAATTTTCCTCTGGCGGTGTCTGTCTTTGTTGACATTGATGATACCTGATGTATCTGCAGGCTATAAAACACATGAGAGGAAATTTTGTTTTTTCTGCGTTATGTACTGCGCTTGGATTACACAAAAACTTGATGACACACGATGACTTCAGCAGAGGTTTTTTTTTTTGTTTTTTTTTTAAAACAGTGCTTCCCACATCTGTGGTAGTTGGTAAACTCAGGACAACCAGCATCAGTCTTCTTGCTGACAGGTTTGTTCGTTCTTTTCAGGAGCATGTGCATGTCATGCTTTATAACACTGCAAACTGAGTCTGGTAAAAAAGCTAATGGCCTAATTAACAGCATGTGTTTTTGCATGCAGATGAACAAAACCACTCATTGACTGACCCCAATAATTATTTATTCTTTTCACGTGTTTTCCCTCAGAGCTTTAGTAGTGTATCAATCAATCAAGAGCAGCAATCCTGCTCTCCCTTTCACTGATGGAATATTGACAAATGATGACGTTTGAAATGACTGATGAACACCCCAAAAGGCATTAAATCTATAGACCCACTTGTTAGCTGTCCAAGATATTCAGTGTCAAATGCCTGAAGTTCAGCATGCTCAGAAGCAGCAGGAGAATATCTGTGAGTACCGTGGCTCAAAACTGGTTGGATTTAAGCTGCACAAATAATGAATTTGCTTCTCTAAGTCAGTGTTGATAGTGACAGTATCCTGTATGTAAATATTTCATAATGTCTGTCCTCTTGCACATAAAAATAAACCCACAAACTTTAAGATGTCATTACAAGTTAGTAAATTTGAGTGCATTTGGTCTGAGATGTTGTTTTCTGAAAACAGCTCCCTGCTGCTGGAAACGGGACTAATGTCAGCAGGGAGAATAAACCGCAAGTACATTTACAGACTGCAAGTGTAGTTTTAACATGCACACATACTTGCAAATTGTAATTTGACTTGTTATACATTCCCCTAAATAACCGGTTCTCTCAATTCCAAATCCTGTTTTCAGCATGTGTTTCCATCACTTTGAACCTTGCTAAAATGATGATGTTCAAATAAAATAAAGGGGTGACAGAAGTGAGGATTAACTCCATGCTAGCATGTCCAAACACAGAGTGACAGAGCTGAATGTTACCAGACTGAAAAAAAATGGCATTCTGGCTTAGCAGAGCTCAGGCTAGATTAGTCTGCTTTGCTATAGTATCCTCTGGCATTCAGGACTATCCTATGCTCCACATCTCTTTCTCATTCTATCTACTGTTGTACAATTCCTCCTCTAATTTCCCCTCCTCCTCTCCCCTTATTGTCAATGACTAGGGTTTTAATGATTACATCTGGCAGTGCCACAAATTAATTCCTGCCTCTCTGGCAAAAAGCTGTTCCCCACCTGATTATGCAAAGCAGGCCTACATTCTCTCCCTTTGAAGTGGAGGAAAAGCTGCTTAGAGATTCTCCCCTTGAGGAAACACTGCAATATGGGGAACATCAACAAACCAGAGTTCACACAAAGGTCAGCGGTGTGGTTAACCCCAATGAAGGCCGACTTCATCTCCACATTTCACTGCTTTCAAGTTGTGTTGATGATGAGGTGGTGTAATGATGCGCTCATATCAGAGACTGGAGCTATTTTTCAGAGGTACGCAAAAGTAGAGCAAAAGTAGGAGAGCCAATAAAAATAGCCATATAAATGCACCCCATAATGTTGTGTCTATGGCCACACAGAGTACTTGGATGAAACCGGTGCAGGGCTTTTGCAGCTTTCCTATTTCAGCAATCATATCTTTGACGGTGTCTTGGATCTCTCAGAACTGCCAGACGTATATATTTGGGGCAAGAAATAAGGGTTTCCACACATAACCGCCTTTGCGACAGCATATTTTGTCAGCCTTTTATGTTGAAAAGGTACGAATATATGAATTCTCATGTATTATTGTCTACAGTTACATTCGGTATACCTTTGCTTGTGATCAGAGCAATCGCAGGCTGATGAAAAGCTACAACACGGCGATGAAACGGCATCTACTTTTCACTCAAGCATGACACAAGAACAGTCCTCCCAGGTAATGAGCCACTACAAGAGGCGATGCAGCTGCCTCAATCACACTGAAGGGAGGTATGATGACAGACGAGACAGATGCGAGACTACTTCTGGTGCAGCCTAAACCATGTGATAATTTGGAACAGAACAATGAAAAGCAGAACTGAAGAGACAAACTAGAAGCACATTACTACTGCTCTTTCTGGTTATGAAGCTCATCTCTGAAAAAAACAACTTTTATCTTCCTGTTGAATCTGAAAATGTTTTCAACAGTGGTACGGCACTTATTTAAACATCTAAAAATAAACCCTGGTCAATTAACATATCATGCTTTTCAGGCAGAGACTTGAACACCTGGACTAGAAAAAATTCAAGATTTTTCAAGTTAAAATTTTCTAAATTTGGGGGAAAAAATTCAAGTTAAAGGGGTAATAAATACTGAACAAATGCAAACTGTAGGAGCTATTTATTGGTTGTGTTGTTTGACAGTTAAAAATTTGTTTATTTGACTAAGATATGCTCATTTGTTATTTATTTAGTTAGTTTGTATGGTTGTTTCATTTGTTTTGATTAGTTTGTCACTTGTTTTACGTATTTTTTTTAGATGCATGATTGCTCTATAGGCACTTCATAGTGTATAAGCAGGTAGGTAGGTATAGAACCAGAATGAGCAATCATTCTCATTTTTTTTTGTTTGCTTGTATCACATCAATAAACCAACAACAAAATGCAGATTTAGTTTGGACAATGAACTTCTTTTGACTTCGTACACTACAAGCCGATGCTGCATCAGTGGCTCTTTAATTAAACTGACTTTGATTTGTATGAATAGCCGCCCCACAACCTGATATATTGACTTAAAGCTTGGAAGAGGGAGATGCTTAACACAACCTTCTGTAGTGCTTGACTTGTAATGTCATCTCTCATTCTCTAACTACCACTCAAAGTGTATTTAGAAACTAAAACTCGCACAGAGTGGAGCGAAACTTGCAAAATAAGCTCTTACTCCAGTCTACAGTATGAATGAAGTTTCAATATTACAGTCTCACAGCACACAATAATGAAGTCTTATGGTATTTTAAATTTTATTGTATCACGTGGATTTATTATTGTGAAGTGCTGTGATGAAAAAACTCATTTAGTCGACTTTATCAAATCATACATCTGCAGTGCAAACTCAAGTTTCTGCACCTACATTTCCCAGACAGTAACAGCAAAAGCTCAGACTTAAGATATAGATGTGCGAGCAGTTTCTGCAGTTTTGACAGTTGTGTCTTCCTCCTGCAGTTGCAGTTTTTTTAATATCTACAGTTTGGAAATGTGTGTGTTTTTAGGGTTTTGTATTCTACAGTTTAAACTGGCAGCTGAATGTAGTATATTTTCTGCAACACTACAGAGTCCATAGCTGTCTGGCATCACTGTGCATCCTCAGCCCACAAAATGACAGTCCTGTACTTTCAGACAGTAAAGAACATGGTTGGGGGGGATAAATAATCAATAACAAATAAAAATGCTATACAATCAATAAAAATAATAAGGTAGGTTGTAGAGGCTAAAATGAAACAGTCAATCTTGCAATAACACGTTTTTTCCTCCAATTGGGGACAGAGAAAACAAACACTGGCATATCACATTTTAAGTTAATATAGGGGAAACTGTCAAATTTAAACATCTACTAATTATAGAGCAACAGCATGATTCATTTGGAGTTCTGTTTTTGGCATCTTGATGACTTTCAGTTCAATATTCACACTCTTAGATCTGTTTTGTGGGGTCTTCCATCTCCTGAGAAAAATATCTGGCTCTGTAGCACTTAAATGCTCCATTTAGATCATTTTGCTGAAACCTGCTGATACCATGAAAACAGTGCAAGTGAACCAAAACAATAAAGTTGTGGGCTGGACAGCTAAACAATGAGCTGAAACGGGAAACAAAGCTCCATATGGCCGAGGGAAGCTGCAGATCCAGGTGGCATTTCTCTCTATGTAAATGACAGTCTCTTTCACAAGGACACGTTATCACATTCTCATTTGATACATTTGTTATTATAGAAACACTAATTATATGCCTTAATTAAATGTATGTTGTCTAAGGTCTGTGTTGACGCAGATTGCTGGAGATAAGAATGAATGATTTGAGAATTGTTCTGTTTTTATTTGCTTAATGTAAAATCTCATGTAACACACCCACACACAAAAAGGCTAGCGGCTATAGAAACAATAAAAACCGTAGCTGCGACACTCGGCGTATGTTTCAAGCTTCAACTGTCTTGCTTATCCATCACTTTAAATGGAGTTATATAGAGAGTTTCCAAACTGAATTGTGGGTCAACCGTGGGAAAGTAAAGAAATGTTCAACTTCTCAAGGCAGTGCAAGCACCAGCAAATCAAGAGCATGTGCACCCACTGTCAAGCATTAATACAATGCGTTTCTTGCAGTATTTACATCGTTAAAACTACAACATTTATAACTTATATAAATATATATTCGTTGACACTAACATGTTTACACCCACATATCTAAACTGCCGCTGTTCTTACTTCCCTCCTTTGCAAAATGGCACAGATTGGCACTGTGCAGAGTTCGCTGCATCTGAATTGTAAATTCTTACAGTGGTGCTTTGCATTGAGGTAATGTGTAAGTTTTGCAGTTTCATTTCACATATCTGTTCCACACAGGAAGATACCGACTATTTCCTTCTTCTAATCCGAGACAAAAACATGGGTCCCCAGGTTTTGCCGGGCTGAGGGACCACTAGAATGCCGAGTCTGTGTTGATAAGAGGACACGGTGCCATTCTGTGGCTTCAGGGAGGGCTTGTGAGGTGTCTGTCCATGACCAGGGTGAGAACTAAATGCAAAGTATTTTGATAAAGGAACAGCAATCTCCTCCCACAGGTCTTCAGGTTCAGCCTCAGGAAAGTCACTGAGGGCCGTCTCAATCACAGCACAGTTCTCAAAGCTGGACAGTGTGCAAGTTGAATAGACAACAATGCCCCCTGGACGCACCGCTGACAGTGCAGACCTGTAAAGCGTAGACAAATATCCCACTTCATGAGGAAAAAACAGTCTTTAAAATGAAACTATATTGATTTTACACCTGCTTAAACGTCTGCCTTTAGTTGACAATGGGTAGTGAAGAGGAAAATGGGGAAAAAACGGGGAGAGAGTGGAAGTGTGGCAAACAACAAAGGTCCTCAGCTGAAATCGAACCATTGACATTACAGATATGTAGCTGTAACCTTTCAGCTACTCTACCGAAGGCGCTCTGAGGAAGTACTCAGAATTTGAAATAGTACGATTTTAAATCACCATTTTTCACAGTCATGCAAAGCTTGAAGATATAAGGGTTGCATATGAGTTTCTCCTCCTTTAACACAGTAAATGATTTCACTGCTTTTTAATTGAGTTTACTGCAATTTGACAACATATGACATAGATTGTATGTAACCCTCTCAGTTGTTTTCACCTGTTCTGACATGTTGAAGATTTGAAATGATACTGACTTGCAAACCAAAGAAGTGCAATTACACTTCATAGCACTGTTTGTAATTGTAATCAATTTTTGTTATTTTCTATGTGCATATGCAGTGTTTATATAATACATGATCTGAGCCCTTTTTTTTTTTTTTTAAAAACCATGTTCTGAACGGTTAGATCACATATCCTGACTAATATCATGTAGGATGATATTAAAGTACCGCAAGGCTAACACTTAGAAGACATCCTCACATGGGGGATTGGACTTACCTAAGCAACTGAGCCTGGAGCACAGGCAGTCTGGCTCTTTCCTTCAGCCTCTGTTCCCCCTGCTGGTTGCTGCAAGAATACAGCCAGCTCCTGTCATTTGAACATGGAGCATCGACTAAAACCTGTGGCAGAGAGAAGAAGAAATGTGAGCAGTTCAGAGTTTGAGTCAGAGAGTAATCAGAGACAAAAGCAGGCGATCAAGTACATGTTATATTTTCCACACAGAAAGTCAATCATAAAGGGGCAAAATATGGTCCGTAGGGTAGAAAAACAAAGAGAAATTCCCCCAAATACCGTATACAGGACATTAAGTATAACAGCTTCTGAAACTTTACCCTTCAACATTGATTCTTCCCGAGAAAACTGCTCAGATTTCATGAATCGCTCTTATTGCCACAATACAGTTTCTGGACAGTGTGTTTGCACTCCTCTGTCGTCCAGTCTTTCTTCACACTCTGTCTTACTTTAAGCCTTTTCATTCTGTGGTTTCCCTTTTTCAATTCTTAGTTCCATTATCAGTCACTTTGAGTCTTTTGATTCCTCCTGGCCATTGTCTGCCTCTCTTATTTAGAATAAACGGTTTTCTTCTTTAGTGCTGGGTTCATTAGCTTGAGTTCAAAGGCTTCCTGCTCTCATTCTTATGTAGCCATGGCCTTGAAAAAGAGGCGTGTCACCTTAATTTGTTGGCCACTGAAGTAAAATTCAATCATACACTACCAGTCAAAAGTTTGGATACACCTTTGCAGTTAATGATTTTTCTTTATTTTCATGTCTATTTAAATTATAGATTCTCACTGAAAACATATGGAATTATGTAGTGATAAAAAAGTGTGAAATAAGGGAAAACGTGTTTTGTATTTTAGATTCTTAAAAATAGCCACCCTTTGCTTTGATTGCTGCTTTGCACACTCTTGGCATTCTCTCATTGAGCTTCATGAAGTAGTCACCTGAAACGGTTTTCCAACAGTCTTGAAGGAGTTCCCAGAGATGCTGAGCACTTGTTGGACCTTTTGCCTTCACTCTGCGCTCCATCTCATCCCAAACCATCTGGATTGGGTTTAGGTCAGGTGACTGTGGAGGCCAGGTCATCTGACGCAGCACTCCATCACTCTCCTTCCCCTTCACTTCACAGGTCTGCCTTGCCAAGGCTGATTTGTAGAATTTCTTGCCATCTTAATGGGGTTGGGATCAGTTGTGTTGTGCAGAAGTCAGGTTGGTACACAGTTGATAGTCCTATTTCACAAATGTTAGAATCCATATTATGGCAAGAACCAATCAGCTAAGTAAAGAGAAATGACAGTCCATCATTTGTTTAAGAACTGAAGGTCAGTCAGTCCAGAAAATTGCAAAAATTTTGAAGGTGCAGTCACAAAAATCATCAAGCACTATGAAGAAACTAGCTCACATGAGGACCGCCCCAGGTTAGGAAGACCAAGAGTCAACTCAAGTCACCAGTCTCAGAAATTGCAAGTTAACAGCAGCTCAGACTAGAGCCCAGATAAATGCTACACAGAGTTCTAGTAGCAGACACATCTCTACATCAACTGTTTGGAGGAGACTGACCAATCAGGCCTTTGTGGTCAAATAGCTGCTAAGAAACCATGACTAAGGAAAAGCAACAAGCAGAAGAGATTTGTTTGGACCAAGAAACACAAAGAATAGACCAGTGGAAATCTGTGCTTTGGTCTGACGAGTCCAAATTTGAGATCTTTGGCTCCACCCGGCGTGTCGCTTTGTGACGAAGAAATGGATGGTCTCTACATGCATGGTTCCCACCGTGAAGGATGGAGGAGGAGGTGTGATGGTGTTAGGGTGCTTTGCTGGTGAAACTGCTGAAGAGTTATTCAAAATTGAAGGCACACTGAACCAGCATGGCTACCACAGCATCTTGCAGTGACGTGACATCCCATCCGGTTTGTGTTTAGTTGGACCATTATTTATTTTTCAACAAGACAATAACTCCAAACACACCTCCAGGCTGCGTAAGTGCTATTTGATCTGGAAGGAGAGTGATGGAGTGCTGCGTCAGATGACCTGGCCTCCACAGTCACCTGACCTAAACCCAATCCAGATGGTTTGAGAGGAGATGGACTGCAGAGTGAAGGCAAAAGGGCCAACAAGTGCTCAGCATCTCTGGGAACTCCTTCAAGACTGTTGGAAAACCATTTCAGGTGACTACTTCATGAAGCTGATTGAGAGAATGCCAAGAGTGTGCAAAGCAGTAATCAAAGCAAAGGGTGGCTATTTTTAAGAATCTAAAACATAAAACAAGTTTTGACTTTTTTCACACTTTTTTGTTTACTACAGAATTTCATATGTGTTCATTAATAGTTCATGCCTTCAGTGAGAATCTACAATGTAAATAGTCATGAAAATAAAGAAAAATCATTAAATGAGAAGGTCTGTCCAAACTTTTGACTGGTAGTGTATATTGCTACTAACATGAGTTCTATGCCCACCTTGTCGTACACACCAGCTTCACTTTGCCCAAAAGACCGTCCATCTTGCGAGGACAAAATCACTCTGCTGTTTAGTGAGTGAGGCAGAAAAGACTCCAACGTTTTGGCCAACCAGTCCCGTCTGTGAGGATCTGGTTCATTACAGCAGAGAAGCACTAGAATACAGCACAGGATAGAGAATTCAGTTAAAATTGGTTATTCACAGTAGACAGTTTAATCAAATTTAGATATAAATAAATGAAGTCCATCAAAAATGGCTGTATTACCTGGCGTGGCACTCTGCATTATGGCTAAGGCTTTGCCACCAGGAGCAGAGCAAAGATCCAAAACTTTCTCCCCATCTCTGACCTGTAAAGCCAGCACTGGAAGCAGGGAGGCAGCGTTCAGGAGGTAGTACTGCTTCAACTGGCCAGGCCTGTGAGCCTGAGAGGGAAATCGCAGTGGGCTTGGGTGGATGTAACACTGTAATGAAGGACGCGGCAAACTGAGAGAGGGTTCAGACTGAGGGTCCTGACCAGGCTGAGGAAGGGAGTTATCAGGAGGGCGCTTGTTGATGTAGTCAGATGACAACAGAGTGTCTTTTCCTTCATGGTATTTAGAATGTGACACCATGGAGGGATCATTGCAAAGCAACACTGAGATATTTGTTTGTGGCAGCAATGTGGAAAAGCCCTGGGACTGAAGAATCTGTGTGATGTCTGTAACAGTGCTGAAGCGGTTGAGCATGACACCATACTGCCAAGACGGAGGGTCCAGGAGCACATGTCTGCAGGACAAAAGCAATCCCAATGAAGGACGAGTAGAATATTTGTTTGTGTGAGAGATGCATTAATTATTTAAAAGAAATTTACCTTGCAGATGGCCACAAGTCTCCAAGTTCCTCACTGTACTGCTGGTCAAAGTGATTAAGTACTGCTTGACATGAAGATCTTTCTTTTTTGTGTCTTTTTGTTACCTATGAGAAAAGGACTGCAGTGAAAATGTTGTCTAGAAATAAATCCTCGAGAAGGCCTCAAAATTAGCAAGGACTTTGGTTTCTTTCACTGGGACAATTCTAATTCAAAACAGTGAGTCCCACTTGAGTTAAACTGCTTTGGGTATTAATATCAAGATGAAAGATTTTAAAAAACAAAACAAAACATTGACCACATCCAAAAAAATATCACCTGGCAAAATATATCAGGTTTTGAAATTCCAATTTCTGGCTTAACAATTTGCTTATCAAAACCACTGGAAGAGTGAGATTTACATTCATGCTTCAGGTGGATTTTCTCCTCAAGCTACTTGACTCAAACTCTGAAAAACTGCTGCCTTATACATGAACTACCCCTGGTGGATGTTGAGTGCAAAATCCATCCTGCTAGGGATCAATGCAGGCCCAGTTTCAGAATGTAGAGTTGAAATGTAAATGTATAATGTGTTACAGCTCCATAAGCCTTATGACATTAAATGACAAATTGCAGCTAAGCCCAAAAAAGCAGCTTCCCAAATTTTTTTGCAGTGCAGTACGAGAGCTACTTTGTGCATAAATCACACATACATATTATCCAACCTGTTCAGAAATATACCTCAAGTCAAAAAATAAAAATAAAAACCAAAATAAAACTTTTGCTATCCCTGAAGTTACCCCAAACTGTCCATCTATTGTGCAAATGAGTAACACATTTTTAAGGTGCTTTCTCCTCTAAAAGGACTAAATCTGACCCACATCTGATAACCTGTTGGGGGGTTTGTCAAGTTAATATCTACATTACTAAACTTAGTGTCAGAAATGGGTAATGAGCTGTTGAAAAGGACAAGAAGGAATTAAACTGCGTAGAAGCTGTGAAAGAAGTGGCTGATAGCAAAGCTGCGCTGCAGACAAGAAGATAATACATAAGCAATACTTGCTAATACTTGTCTCAAAACGTATTCTTACTGTCTGCTTACCTGCTTATTTGAGGTTCCCTTTTGGTTACTTTGCAGAGAAACAACACGAGAACCAGCGTGACAGTTGGACGACCACAACCAGTTCAGAGCTACTGGAGTTAGCTTCTTACTTTTACAGCAAATTCTCCTCCACGTAACATAAAACTGCTGTACGGAAAACATATGATTAGACATTTAGGTCTCTATGTTACTGCGTAACTGACAGGTCCGAATTTATTTTCATTATTGATAAATGTCTCTCATAAAAGCACTTAAAAACGCTCAACACTGACTGGTACGTCCCTCAAATCCGTCCCCTCACTGTTTAGGCTGTGCGCGTGAGTTCCACTTAACGATCTAGTGACTTCTTTTCGTTGAAATGTCTTTGCTGTTGGGTAGTTTGGCTGAGACAGGTCGAGAGAAATTTTTCTGAATATAACTGGTGATTCTTGGTGCTGTGTGTTCAAATATAAGTTGGCATTTAATGAGATGTTTTAACTTTTCCCTATTTAAGACCTCAGTTATCCAAAATATAAATAATAATTATATCATGTATCAATTACAAAAGTTCTTAACCTGGGAGATTTACGTTTTATTTGTTAAACCCCAGCAAACAATCCTGTTTGGTCCTATGTGAGGCCACTTACAAAATCAGGGGCCCATGTTGGCTGGCCACAGGGGACCCTTATGCATTGAGAAATGGTGGTCACGGCGGGTCCCCTACTTTACACGGACACAAAAGCCCATTTCGGAAGGATATTTCTCCAATATTATCCCCCTCATAGTTGGTTCCCTGTAAAATCCAGAATCAAATTTAAAATTGTTTTTTTTTAAGATATGTAGCTCTTGTTGACCAAGCCCCAACTGTATCTGAAAGGCCTTATTGTAACTATACAGCTACTCTGTCCTCCAAAGTGTTTATTTTCCCCTTATGCATTATTTCTCTGTTCATTTATCCTCACTTCAGTCAGTTATGGCAGAGCTGCTTCTGTCAGGGGGTTTCTTCCTGTTGAAGAGGAGTTTTCTTTCCTTCCACTGTTACCGAAGAGTTAGCTCAGATGAAATCTTTGGATTTCTCTGCAACTTGGTAGATTATCTCCTGACTATGTGAGGTGTCTTGAGATGACATATGTTGCAAATTTGCACTTTGTAAATAAAACTGAATTAAAGTGAACTGAATTCACCTATGGTGTAGGCTCTCTGAGGGCCTACTTCTAGCTCCCTGCTTATTATATACACTGGCATGCAGGCCAACAGAGGAGGACTCACTTTGGCCCCACAGCTTATTTACTGAATCTTAAAATGTGTTTTTGTGATTCTACATATGTCTACACTCTTCCAGGAGTGATAAAATGTTTGCCTTGGGTAAAACTAATATTTGAATATGTATTTCCCCTGGTGGTGCAGCTCCACACTGCCATTCATTTCCCCGTAATGTAAGCCTTGGGTTAAAAAAGTTGGATTTAACTATAAAAGTTTCACTTCAGGTAAACATTGCATAGCTCAGGAAAGATAACGAACATCTGCAGGATCATGGAAATACAAACTTTAGATAGTAGCTGCTGCTGCATAATTGGTAAGTTTTTTTCCCCTTTCAAGTTTAACTCAGTTAACATACAGAGATTGAAGCATTACATCATATGGCTTATGTCATATATTAAAGCTATAAAATGTTTTTGGTTTTTGCATTGCTAAGGTAACACAGCTGTGCAGACAGAAAATATGGTCATCCTTTGTCAAGTCTGTTTTGCAACCAGGCATTGATGAACTTACAGAGATAAATATCAGGGACTGTTAAGAGAAACATTCTTTGATGCATTAGCTAAACTTTCAAAAGTTTTCTTCACTGTGAGGCCCAGTACTACACAAGAAACACAGTGCCAAAGTCTAATAGACATACAAAAAAATAAACAAAAACACCCCAGTACAAATGTACAAACACACTTGAGGAATTAAATGTTTTACTTCTGCTGTTGGTTGCAGGTTTTTAACAAAAAAGTTTGATTAAATATACAATATAATGACAAAACCGTCATTAACATGAGTTGCGTTTGCCAGAGTTTCATACAGCAACGGATTCACAATCTTTCAAGAAACACTCACGAACAAGAATAAGCAACACCATAAGCTGAAGTCATCCTACTACAACTGCTAATTCTTGTTAATTCTTGTTAACACTGTGATATATCCTGTCACAGTTATCGCCAAACTGGTTTACATGGCGAACAGAATGAGGAATGCAACCATCAGACAGAAGAGACCCATAGCTTCAGATAGAGCAAAGCCCAAGATGGCGTAAGAGAACAGCTGCTGCTTCAGAGAGGGGTTCCTGTGGAGAAAGAGAGGCCAGATGAGACAAGGTTTAGGGACAAAGGGCTGGAAGGACAACTGTTAAGACATTTTAGTGAGCAGACAGTCCCAATGTTTTCCAAGATTCCCCATGAAAGATGTTAAACATGTGACCCAACAATTATCAATAACCAGACAATACTGACAGTGCTGAATGCTCTTCAATATCTGGTTTCAAAAATGACATTATTGTTTCACCTCAACTTGAATCAAGTTATTTTTTTAACCACGTAAACATACCGCTGCCATTTTATAGCCATAGACTTATACTCAAGGATAACACAATCATCAAATGACAAAAAATCTGACCAAATCAAAGACACATCCAAGATCTAAACATCTGTTCTTTGGCCGAAACACTATCTGCCCATCAATTATTGATTAACTTGCTGGAGATTTAAAAATGTCCTATAATCACAGGTGATGTGTTTAATTTACCTGGCATAACCGATAATAAGGCTACCGAACACAGTTCCAATTCCAGCTCCGGATCCAGCCACTCCCACCGTGGCAGCTCCTGCTCCGATGAACTTTGCAGCGGTGTCAATGTCACGGCTCACAGCGCTGGCTTGGAATCCCCGAGCCGCCACCTGCTGCTGGGAGGCTGCGATGCTCTGTGGTGCCAGAAGTGAAGCAGTCTGAAGTACAAAAAAATAAGTCAGATTAGCAGAATACAGCTATAAAATACCAGCAGTGATTTGCAAGCATTGCTGCTCAATGTTAGTTACTTTTATTTCAATCACAAACGCTAAGTTGACTAATTAATTGACAATGAATCTGTATCAAACTACTCTGATAATCAATACATCACTTCTGTAATATTTTAAGCAAATACTGTGAACAACAACTTCATGAAGTTTCTCACCAGTGGGAAGTTAGTGCCTTTATTCATCTTATGCAACAATAAAGTGAGAATTTTAAGGTTTTTGATAACTGGTAGGAAATAAACAAGGTTTCTTAGTTGTTCCAAATGAAAATGTTGATAAAAATAACAGTTTAACCCTACTTATTGTTACCTCACAGTTGCTGAAGTCTTGATTTATTACATGAAGATCAGGTTAGGTGTTTGAAATATCTAACATATTCATTAAGTCCATGTCACAGCTAAACTTGATCTGTCTCTACCGTGTACCTGATTAACACTCAACAAACCCAAGTGAACATTAGCACAATTTTATGAAGGTGGAGGAAACTTGACAAACTGATGCACAGGTGGCATTTGCTTCTGAGCCTAAAGTTATCTGCAAATGTCAGGATTACTTTTGCTGACAATTTACTAACATGAAATGAACTTCTCAATGGGAAACTTTTATGGCAAGACATGATTTAGATTTTAAATTTACATCCTGTGCATCCCGTCACCTTGGGTATAAAATTCATTAACTTTGTTGCCCAACTACATGTTACAATATGCTGCTTCTAGCCTTTTTCCTAAGTGCTGCATTAGCTGTAAGCAAGACAAAAGTATCAAATCTCAATTTTGCCTTGGATTAATATATAGAGTGATTGTCCAGTGACTCTATTTGTATGACAAATAAGGTAATGAAATTAGCAAAGTAAAATATTGGAGTTATTATAGCCTCCTACTTCACTGTGAGTTTTTGTGTTGTGCTCAATGCTCACCTCTGCTTTCCTGCCATCTGACACTACTGCTGCTGACAGTGGTCTGTACAGAACCCGGGATCCAGCACGGACCTGTATTAAGGCAAAATATACATGCATTCATTAATTAAAAACAACATCTGCAAGGTTTGTAACCATCAGATTCTGGAGAATAAATATGGTGTTGGTACTCTCATAGGATATTGCATGTCTTCAGAATTACATCTAAGGGAGAAATTGATCAGTCACTTTCCCTCACACTTGGTAAGGATAGAAAGGAATAAATAGCTTTAATAGTGTCTGTCTACTCCTATACCATTACCTTAGAGCTTGGTAATGACAATTTGTACATGAAAACAACATTAATCTACAATGCATACTGTGTTAACTTAAGTTTGCTACTGAGAACTGGAAAATATATACAAACAAATTATTCGACACTGTAACTGAATACAATGGTAATTTACTCTGTATACTGTGTTGACTCAATCTTGTGAATGAGAATTTGAAATTTCTACATACACAAATTATATCAAATTTGTAGATGAACATATTGCTTATCTACCTTATATGCGGTATTAAATTAAGTTTGCTAATGAGAATTAGAAATGTACATGTACACAGATTATCACATAAAATTTGTGTATGAATACAGCGTTAATTTACTGTGGATCCTGTGTTAGCTTGAATTCACTAATGAGCACTGAAGAGCTACAAATACACAAATTATTTTATAAAATTTCACCATGAATACAGTATCAATCTACTAGGTACACCGTGTTTACTCAAGTTTGCTAATGAGAATTTGAAATCTATATATGCACAAATTATTACATAGAATTTGTAAATAAATGCAGTTTTGACAGTTTTCTATGTATCCTGTGTTCACGTAAGTATGATGAGGTCAAAGAACAGACAAAATCCCAGACAGGTTAGTTTTTAACTTGAATATTTCTTCACTACATTATACCCTTTAAATTCAGATGTTACTGATCCATAAATGCTGGAAAACGTGTAGAAACTGTTTCACACGTGGACAGGCAGAGAGTTGTCCTGATAAACTCGGACGTCCTTGCAGGTGAGCAGCAGCTGACTTTAGCAGAGGGTCAAAGACGCTACACAGCTCAGTACCAGCGTTAGCAGGCTGCTAACTCGAACTGCTAACTCTCTGCCCTGAACCCGCACCTTTCTGCAGACTGTCTTAATGTGAACGGGTGCAGTTTAATTCAATATCACAGCACATAGGGCAGTTACCAGCTGGCGTCCATTCATGCAAACTCACCAGAGAGGGCGTGGAGACGAACTTAGCACAGGCGTACATTATGATGGGACTGAGTGCTTCAGGTCAACCCAAGCAGCTGGCGATTCTTCAACGTCTGCAGAAAACATTAAAGCACAACAAGAAACACTGTTAGCCTGCCGGTTCTGTGGCTAGAATGCTAAATGAGAAAGTACAAAGTGTGCAAAGTTGAGTGGACACACAAATAAGGTCAAGATCAGCCGCAAACCCGTACGACGTCGCTGAAAACGAGCAAAGTTGCAAATTGGAAGAGTTGCTGCGATGAATGAAACCACAAAAACACGAGTCACACGGAGAGGGATAGGTTTTTAAGTCGAGCACAGTTTGTGTTAGATGAGCTTAAACACTCACCGGTCTCTAGTAGAGGTCGAACACACGAGAGCCGTACGCATGCGCAGTGTCACGTTTAAAGGGGTTGACTTCCGGTTTCCTGGTGTGGGAGCTGCTGAGCCTGAAGGATGTCCAGAGATTAGTCTACAGCTGAATTACGTCTCTGCAGTAAAGTTTAGACCCGTGGACTCCACTGTGCATCGACAGAAAGGTTTGCTGGGCCCAACTCTTTCTCAGAAAACATGTTATTTACCTGCTAGCTGATACATTTATAATTACAACCCACCAGAGTCCATTTAAGTCGAAGGGATATAGTGTACAAACCCCACAGAGACACCACGACCAGGAGTTACAACCTATGGAACTACATAATGTCCTTTGTAATTCATTCTTTTATCAATTATTCACATAATTTATCAGCCATTGTTTCTATTTTTACTTTTATATTGGTTTGTAGGAGAGGTGAAATGGATGGGCACTGATGGATAGAAGGTATAAAAAATAAATTTAACTGTTCTCTATTTATGGTTGGTTGGAGCTTCTCCTAGTTGATGCTGGACAACAGCTGGACTACACTTTGAACAGATTATCAGTCTGTGTCTGGGCCGATACAAAAAGACAAACAGTTAGTTTGAATTCAGCTCCACTCAGTTAAATTCATTTTATTTCAGTTGCATTTATACAGCACCACTTCCCAACATACGTGATATGAAGGCATTTTATGAAATTATAGAGAACAGCTTAATGAATCCAATTGATTCCCTTTGGGTGAGCTCTTTCGCAGCTGCTAAGAGAAAGTAATCTCTGGCAGATCCAGGCTCGGGGAGGGCAGCCATGTCCCTCAACTGGTTAATGTAAGTAAGTAAGTAAGTAAAATCTATTTATGTAGCACCTTTCACAGATATGAAATCACAAGGTGCTTTACAACAAAAACAAGACAAGGATAAAAACAAAAACAATAATGCTATGTGAGGGTAAACACGAGAGGGAACAGGATAGCAGACAGAAAACAGACTAACAATGCCTAATAGAACAACAAATTCTTGACAGATTGATTTTAATTCATGTATTTCTATTTATGTGATTTGTCTTAGACATGATACAGAATCATTAAGGCAAAAAAAAAATACACAAACAAACAAGCAAAAAAAAAAACACAGCCAAACCAAATCCTTAACTTAAAATAATGTCTGTTTGAATCAAACATTATACTTTTATAGTTCTTTATAATCTCCACGAACACATTTACTAGTTCCACATTATTATTTTTTCAAGCAATCTTTTTTGTATTCCTTTTAAAATTGTTTTACAGTTGTACTCATTTTGAGATTATTGTCCAGACTGTTCCATAGTGATGAGGCCAGTAACTCCAGATCAGAAATGTGCATCTCTGCAGCCAGAGATACTTGCACAGAGGATAAAACACAGACTACAGGAAAAAGAAGACACAAAGTTAGTGACATGCAGTGTTGGGAAATAAATATATAAGAGAAAACGAGGAGAGAGATGAGGTCCTCAGTGCATTATGGGAAGTCCTCCAGCAGTTTAGGTCTATAGCAGCATAACTAGAGGATGTTTGCTAACCAATGCCGAGCCTGTGTATCGCATATTGCTATTCAACTTACCCCATATATATGTATATTATACACAACTCCACATGGAACGTATACAAACTTGTGGTTTATGCAAAGTCAATTTAGCCCCATGGTGTTGTTACAGTATGGCTGCAATTCAGGTTGTTTATATATATATATATATATATATATATATATATATATATATATATATATATATATATATATATTTATTTATTTATTTATATATATATATATATATATATATATATATATATATATATATATATATATATATATATATATATATATATATATATATATGTAAATCCATGTTATCGTGTGTTGTGGTATTTGGTTGGTGATATAATTTCCAGTTTAAGGACCATTTACATAAATAGTCCTATTCACTCTAACTAAATGTGAACACTATCTGTGATAAGTTGTCACATCAGGGTTTCTTCAAGTGAGGCTTGTGCTTTGTGTATGTAATGTGCAGACATTGTATTTCTTTGTGCAATTAAGACGGAAACAGATTTTGAAGTAGATTAAGTGAGGAAGTCTTTGCAGCAACACTGATGCTGCACTTGGAAGCACTCACACCAAAGGTAACTTCCATTCGCAGTAATCAGTCGACTGCAGCCACATGGCCCCTCAGGTGTTTTACTTTCATATCATTAAGTGCAAACTTGGCAAGTCTCTTTCAGGCAAACATTTATCATCAGTTGAAAAATCAAGTGATTCTTGACCAAACGGGAGCTAACATTTGGCTGAGTGTCTGTAGTCAGAATTTCACATTTACTAGTGTTTTTTCCAGATATTAGCTTTTAATATTTTGCATAATCCACACGTAGAGTGAACATGTCCATACAGTTCTTAAATTTTCTTTGATGTGGATACAGATTTGATTTAATATGTTGAATATGTCTGTGCGTATATAACAGAATATAGCAAGAAATCTTTTCAAAAGGTTTAAGAAATCCTTTAAAATTCTAAAATAGCCCTTGATTTAAATTTACTCTAACAATAAAAGCAAGGGTAACAGTGAGTGACCATTGTAATGGGGAAAAGGTAAAATCTGAGAAGAATTTTAGAGGGAAATATTAACAGTGGTAAGAGGGCACAGAAAAAAATGCAAACACCAGCATCATCAATACCTACATCACGACCTTTATTTAAAGTTCGACACCTGACACACTGAAGTTCACGGAGTTCAACTGTAATGCAAAAATTGAATCCACAAGAGGGCAGCAACACATCATGCAGAGTCTGTTTTAAAAAAAAAACTGGAAAATTAATGTTGCCTATCGGGCACATCCTGCTGTAGGTCGCAAGAAAATATATGCAAAATATGCAGATTAACATAACACCTACAGAGGTGAAACAGAGACAAGTGACCTACCTCTATTAACGTGTTGCACAGCCCAGATATAGAAACTGAAAGACTTCTGCATTATTCAATGCACGGATCAGTAAAAGCAAACATTAGTGGTATAGGTCAGACCTGTCAGCTGAGAGGAATTACAACTACAAATGCAAGAGTCCTTTTGTGCCTGCAGCCTTTTCTTCATTTTCGAAACAGCAAGGTGGTGGGTGGAGAGCAAGGGATGAATGACAATTGAATGGTACGTGTGTAGAATTTGTGTGTGTTTATAGCAGATTCCTCACTTTATTGTTCAAATATATGCAGATAAATGAATGTACATGTAATGGTCAAGGGCTGCCACAGATTAGAGTTAATACACGCTTGTGTGCTATAAGCCTCATGCTGTAATTGTTCATTTTTTTCAGATATTCATATATTTTGCAGTAATATGAGAAAGAAATTAACATAAATTGAATGATATTGGGCAAGCATGGACCTCCACCTTACAGAGGTCATGCAGCTCAAATATGATCATCAATTCATGCAAGGCAAGCGATCATATTTCAATCAAAGCCTTCATTTGATCCATGCATTGCTACCTAATACACACTTACATCTTGTACCGTAGAGGATATTATGTGACCATTCCACCTACTCTGATCTCCTAAATAAATATTAAATATTTATACTCTGGCTTTAAGTGGGTTTCCCCTGTTCAAAGATTCGTCTCTGTCCGCCCCCTCAAAAGTGAGCTCTATTTGGCGAGGCGGAAGGGGAGATTCCTCAGCTCTTCCAGTCATACACCCCCTCCTCTTCGTGATGTGACCGTTACGCACCACTATAATAAACGGAGACGTGATTCTCCGGGGCGAATCCCTGCCGACGTCACTCCAGCCCGGTATAAATAGGCTGAGCAGCCACTCTGATCAGACTCAAGCGAAACAGCATTTTCGACTACAACAACTTTTCAAAGCGAGGATTACTGGATTGCCTTCGTTGGATTTAATTGCCAGCTCCGAGTAAGTGTTTTTAATGCTCACGAGCGATTTCAAGCTTTAGTTTGACTTTTTGTTTAGTTGTATAAACATGTGGTCAAGTCAGGTGTAACCAAATTTTAATTTTACGACATGACTTATAAAGATAAACGTGTGCGTAAAAGCATTTTTTTTCTGCTTTAATATGTGATTAAGCGTAAAACGGGCATATTTACGCATCATGGCACATTTATCCACAGATCTTCAGCACAAGCACAATGACTCTGAACAAGGGTGACAAATTGCGGAACATGGACAAAAGGAGAGGAAGCATGCCGTTCCCCATGAATCTACCCAACCTACACAGGAGAAGCATGCCCGTGGACGACCGGGACTTGCGCGCCACGATGCCACAGACGGGACAGACGGACGAGCTGTCCAACCTCCTGCGCTGCACGTCCTACTCCCCGAACGAGCAGCACCGGGGCAGCTGCGCGTCGGACTCCTCCGACTCGGTCATCTCCACCGGCAGCGAGGCAGAATCTCAGGTGTACAAGGTGGTTCTCCTCGGAGAGCACGGTGTCGGGAAGTCTAGCTTGGCGCGCGTCTTTGGAGGAGTTGAGGATGCTGGTCACGACTGCGATGAAGCAGGTAAATGTTGATGCTGAGGATGAGTCATCTACCTAACAACCTGGCAACCCACACTCATGGCCACACAGAAGATGTTCATTGTGAATATTTTATGTAATAATTTGGCCTGTCAAAGGCTAGTTTAGTTTACATAATTATTAATAATACAAAAAGCTATTGTGTTGCCAATTTTATTCTTAGAGATACAAGGTTCAATGAATAAAGTGCAGCTCTGACATACAATTTTTGCTTTTTTTAACTGAACCTGTGTGTAACACATAAAAAGCCGCTATTTTTAAACTCATAAAATAAGCAACAAATATGTAGATTTTAAAAAAATATTACAAAAAGGCTGCATGGAAACTTTAAAGCTGCCTAATCCAGAAGTCTATTTATCTATGAGGACAGAGATAAACTTTGCTTGATGGATTAGACAAGACAGGATTCTTATTTTTGCACGCAAGAGTGTGCATGCATTGATTATTGCTATTTCCATCTACAGCCAGGCACCACTCTTGCCCTCAGTCGTGCAGCTGTCAGGAACGCATCCTGTGGCATAATGTGAAGGGAAAATATAAAAGGCCAGCATTGGCATAATCACAAACCGTAATCAACTTCACACATCAATGTGTAGACTACAAAAGAAAGAAAAAAAATGTGTCAAAAAATCTGAGTGAAGAAAAGCAGCAGCAGCACACATTGACAGCGGAGGAACACTGTTTAGATAAGAGATGCTTTGCTCCTCTCTGCCGGTGTGTAACATAATATTTATTTTTTCCCTCCCTCAGGAAACACTTACGATAGATCTATCGTGGTGGATGAAGAAGAGGCATCCATTTTGTTGTACGACATCTGGGAACAGGTGAGAGTCATATATTATTAAGGCAGGGCTTTTTCCATTTACATTGATTTGTGGATATTGCATTCGTAAAAGATGGCATACTAAAGTTGGAATCCGTTTCTGTCCTGAAGGATAACAGTCAGTGGCTGAAGGAACAGTGCATGAGGATGGGAGACGCCTATATCATCGTGTATTCAGTAACAGACAAATCGAGCTTTGAGAAGGCATCAGAGCTTCGTATTCAGCTGCGCCGGGCCAGACAGTCGGAGAACATTCCCATAATTCTCGTGGGCAACAAGAGTGACCTGGTGCGATCCAGAGAGGTGTCTGTAGATGGTAAGTCAGTGTGATTAATTTATCATTGAGCCTACAATGTGCAAGAGTCAGGGAAGCATATCTGAAACAGCTTTGAAGCTTTTAAACAATTCTCGAGACCTTTGATGACAAAATCTGACAGATCTGTTTGAGCTTGAGTGAGGGCCACATTTCTCAGTTGATTGCTCAGGTTCAGACTGGGCCTGCCTTCAAATACTCCTACAAAATATAGTAATCTGCCAAAGTTAAGACTATCAGCTCTCCGGGGTACTAGTCTGAGTTCTCATCTTGAATCTACCTTCCTGTGTGATTTCTCAAATGCATGCATCCTCAGAGTTCTCCATGTTTTCTTTCAGAGGGAAGTGCCTGCGCAGTGGTATTCGACTGCAAGTTCATAGAGACGTCTGCATCCCTTCACCACAACGTGCAGGACCTATTCGAGGGCATCGTCAGACAGATCCGCTTGAGAAAAGACAGCAAGGAGGAGAACGCGCGACGCATGGCTAACTGCAGGCGCAGGGAGAGCATCGGCAAGAAGGCCAAACGGTTTCTGGGCCGCATGGTCGCACGCAAGAACAAGAAGATGGCCTTCAGGCAGAAGTCAAAGTCCTGCCACGACCTAACGGTTCTCTGAAGAACAGATGGGACAGAAGGACATTTTTTTTTCTTTGGCCTCTGAAGACCAGATGCTGTGTGTGTTTTAACACTAACCCTAAAGGACTAATAGAGCTGTACAGAAATATATATTTTTGTTTTTTAGACACCAAACAAAAGCAAAGAAAGGATGTAATAAATAAAACGACATTGTGCAAGTCATATCATGATAATGGTGATAGCCTGCATGAAGCTTTGCAAACATTTATTTTATTTTATTTTATTGTTTGCCTTAATCATGTGGCCGTCATAATATGATCAGTATGTATGAACAATCCACAATGGCTTGTTATTTCTAATGGGTTGCAGTAATTGCCTTGCTGTTGGGTTATTGTGCTCCTTTATTGGACGGGATTGATGTATATACTGTAACATGAACGATACTGAATGCAACATACATCTCATTATTCTGTACAACAAAGTAAAGGATCACAATAATAGGTCATCTGGAGTGATATTTACTTGAAATGTGGTACGCAGGTTCGTGCCTTGCCCAGACTAGTCCGAGCTTAGAGAAAACTTCTGTTGTTCTGTGTTGTTCCATAACATTGAAATAAGGTTGTGAATGTATGAGTAAAGCAATAAGTTATATTAGTCTCGTGAACCTTGACATTATTTGAACATTCTTTGTTACGTTGAGTTCCTTTTTTCAATAAAATATAAAATCAAATCATCCAGTTGTCTCTGTCTTTATATTCCCAAAACAACAAATTCAGTGGAACGCAACAGACAAGAAATAGATGTCGGTTTACGTGCTCATTAGTATTCATTTGATCGTATCAGTGGAATGGAACCTCACTGGCCATTGGTTTTACAGGAAGGAAACAAGGTAGTTAAGCATGTTTGTCTGGAGGTGTTAACCATTAATCCACCGAAGGAGTACAAGTACGCAGTTTTTCCACCCAATTTAAACTCTACTCACACCTCTCAGAAGGAGCACATGCATCATTTGGAGAAGGTAAGATGAAACTTTTTTTGTTTGAAATGGGAGAAGAATTAATCATTTTTGCTTTTCTACCTTTTCTCCCCCTTCTTTATCATGTCACTATCTGCTTTTGTTAAGCTACAGTTTATCCAGAGTGTGTTGTTACACACTGAAGACTTGTATTGGAGTTAAAGAAGTATACAGTGCATTACTGTGACTGTTATCCTGAGATATGGTTTTGTTAATCAGCTGCATATACAAGAAATATGACTTACATTAGGACTTCACTGGAAAATTGTTTGAATTTAATATGATTTCAAGACACAAACTTTTTTACTTCAAGTCAAGTGTGTTTTTCTTTGTCTCTGAGTATAGTTTGGGCTCAGATGTTGCTTTAAATCACTTTGTAGGCAGCTATGTGCTTGAATTCAGTTGCTGTCGGACACATAAAAACTGTAAAATCTGTGTGTTTGAAAGAATTCCACGTTGGTGAATCTGTAACAAGATAAGAAATTGTGGTGTATGTTGATTGGTTTGAAATGCTGCCATTGTGCCACATTTACAGAGACACATGGCTGACAGAGGAGCTACACCAATGCTCATCAAAGCTCTCATAGTAAGATTTTCTGTTGTTACTCTTAACTCTCACACTTTTTGTCATGTAGTGGAGCAAATTACTGCATGAACAGTAACACTAAGAATCACTAAGACAGGCTCAATTTCTTGTTTCGCAGTTGGTATTACTTTACACATTTGCACCGTGCTCTGGAGCAAATGTTAAAATTGGTGTTCCAGAAAACTATGACGGTATTTTCCCATGGTATCTAGCCAAGGTAAGGCACTTCAGTTGACTTGAAATCAACAAATGTTTTTTTTTCTTGTATTCATAGCATTCCTATGTGGGGTTAGATGTGTAATTCTTCAGTTTGAACCTGTTTTTCAAATGTAACTGCAGGAAATCCACCAACGTGTACAATGTAAAGTGGGATTTTATTATTTGAGATCCAGGTTGACAATATCTTCTAATCTAGATGCCAAAGATCAATAACTGTTAGAATTGTCTCAAATCCTGCTCATAAGACCAATGTTTTACTAATAATTTTAATGTAGAGCCCAGAGAAGTGTCCTCACTCGTAAATCACAGAATTTCCTCAAGATTAAAACTGAAAACATCTTCTGGTGGCTATTTGAGTGCGTTTAGAAAGATGGTGAAAAGACCATCATTGCTCTATAGACAGACGATTAAGGTAGACGGCAGAAGAAAACTGCCTCTTTTTTTCCCTCCTTCTCTCCAATTTTCGACACTCAAGGCTGAAGATGTATGAACATGCTGTCGTCAACACTGTACTATAATTGGCACACTCACAATGAGTTTCAAGCGTCAGACCCTCATCCTCTGCATTTAATCCAGCTGGGTGGCAGGTGGGGCGATTTGTTCGTATATGCCACTCAGACGTCCTCTGGATCGTGCAGCAGCATAAGTATCTGGCAATTTAATTGACTGCATTATGACGTCATCACTTCTTGTATGAAACAAGTCTTTGTGTCGCAGTGAGCGCAATTAACTGCTGACTCACTCATAGATAGCATGATAACAGCCAGAATGGAGGATAATAACCCCACTTTGTGTTATAAAAGGAGTGGACCTAATAATTGCTGCTTTAGATTTTATTTCAAGGTAAACCTTCTTCATTTATTAGGGTGAATAACTCATTTTGCAAACCTTACAAAGAATAAAAATACTGCAAATGTTTTTTTGTTTGGGTTTTTTTTTTTTTTTTTGTTCATTTTGCAAGCCACAGTGAATGAACAGTTCCAACATAACACTGGCCTTAAATGTAGACAATTGGATCCTGAGATATTTTCGCTTCGAAAGGACCTTCATTTAGGAAATTCAAAGCATCTGAACCTTATGTTCACCTATTCAGGCTGTTGGAATGCAGTATTATTAAAACAATAACTTTGCCCTCAGGCAAATTCAATTTTATCATGCTGGCAAAGAGAAAATTCAAAGGAAAAGTGGGCTTTACATTACATTTTCTTCTTTTTATGTCTCTTTAAAAGACTAAAACCAACACTGTGCTAGTCCATGTTCACTCTACACTGCCGAAGCCCATTTTTCCTACTGATTTCAAATACCTTTAAAATTTTATCACAACCATATAGTTTGATCTGTATATCCATATATAGCTAATTTCCTAAAACAACTCCATATTGTAGTTTTTTGCAAATGTTTTTTGAACAATAACAAACAGTATATCTCCTGGGCACAATTTTTAGGGAGCTGGTGTATAACTTCAATGACTGAATTTTGTTCCAGAAGTCAAAAATCTTTTTTTTTTTCCAAATCCTACTGATATTTGTAGCAATGCTAATAACTTAAAATACAGCTTTGGATCTCAGAACTACATTGTGTATTTTAATTCATACATTTGGATAAGAATAGTAGTTTTTGAAAAAGAATTCCTGTTGAGAATTGTTATTGTGACACCAAATCCTTAGCCAAAAATTAGTAATTTGTAAACAAAATAATGCACGAAAACAGTTGATCATGTTAAAAAAACGCCTACTACATGTCCAGATCATGCGTACCGCAGGCAGACAAACTGACAAGACCAGACCTGTGCATATGCATTGATTTTAAAAAGCACATTCAATTTTAACTTTTTTCATTTTATCAGTCATTCTAGCATTAGAAATGTTTCTGATTATGTATCAATTCTTCTAGAATCCCACAAAGGTGACATTTTCTTACTTCTGGAGGAGTTCCGGTCCTCTAAGGCATGTGGTACCAGTTGAGATCAGCTAGTGTGAATAATATATTATTGTAATAGAGCTTCATTGTAACTGAACATCTAACATTTTACCAGACAACAGTAAAGTTGGATGTGCTGGCTATCAAAAAAAGCAAAATTGAAAACAATGAGATAAAATCATCCTGCCTGTATGTTCAGTTTGTGGCAAATGGACTCAAAACAATGTCTTTCCCAAGCTTTCAGTCAGTTTATGTTTTCATTTATGCTTTTAGTACCATAATTACTTAATGAGCCCTTCTGGTCAAAATCAATCTGTAGCATTCTTCAAAACTGGTTTCTGGTTCACGCACATATGGCTAAATTGCTCCAGTATCACAACTTGACATTATGCAGCAGAGAATAAATTTTCAGTATTTGAGTAGTGAGCTGGTGTGCTTGAGCTGCAGCAAGTACTGGACAGGTGAATGGAGAGAGAGGCAGGGACTTGGTGGATCTGCTTATTCTAGGGGGAACGACTGTGTAGAGTTACATCTTAGCCATATTAAGGCAGAAAAATAATGTCTTAATATGTAACTTTGATATGCAGAGGTGAGTTTTGGGGTTTAATCAATGACTGGAGAGGGACTTTAAGATTTTAACTGTTTCATTTCTCAAGTTTCAGCTTGGCTTTCTGTAAAGATACAGCTCAAAACCAAATCACTGATGTTTGTAATAACTTCCCTTCTGTTGTTTGTTCAGTCCTCCTGAACTTCACTGCTTGTTTATACCACCTGCAGAAACACAAAATAGTGTTTGTGGGATGATTTTGTTGTTCTGTTCTGTACAGCTCCACAGCCTGCCAGTGAATTACAGCGACCTGGTGGTGACAGGAGATGATGAGGGGATATTTGGAATCGATGCTCAGTTTCTGTATGCCCTTAAACCGCTGGACAGAGAGAAACAGCCATCTTACTCACTGCAGGTAGCACATCTTATCCTGTCATATCATATTGTAGTAGCAATAGAAATTCTTACTAACTTAGCTCTTGAAGAGTTGCCATAAATGTATTATCTCAACATGCATCAAAGTCAAATGCTTAGCTCATCATTTGAAGGTCCATGTTAAGTAATGTATATAGAATGAATCCCTCTTTAGATTGTTCTTAGATTATCATGGGGACACTGTATGCAGATTCCAGCTCGTTCACTGGGGATATGTTTGTCTGTTGACTTCAGGTGTCCTTCAGAACATCAGTGCATCATCAGAGCTTCACTGTAGAAGTCTGTGTCATCGACAAGAATGACAATGTGCCTGTTTTCATAGAGGAGAGCATGAGAGGCAGCGTGCAGCTCGGGCTCCTCAAAGGTACCAGAACCTTGTGACTGCATTACACAACCTGATTCAGTCTGGGCCACATTTGTCAGTCCTGATATATGCAATACATAAATATTTCCTAAACAGTGGAAAACCTGCCTAACGTATCACTGGAAACTGTCAGCCCTTAACTTATTAACAGAATTAATGGTGTAGCAAACTGACTCAGTTAAATTTTGATCACTGTAAAAAAAAATACTAATGCAAACTGCCTTAAGGCTTAGAAGTAACGTCATTTCAGATACAATAGCCCCTTTAAATCCACTGTGTGTGTAATTTTGTGAAGCGACATATCAGCTAACTGTAAAATACTAAACAAAATGCTATACTGATAGTGTCATGTTTTTTAGGAAAATCATGACGACTCACAAACATTAGTCTTCAGCAGTATCTTGTTTTCTTTTGAATCTAAGTTCCCCACAAGGATTACTTTGCTGAAAAACAGATTTTTATGATGACTAAATGATGATTAAGTTCATTAATCACATTATCTGTGATCAAATTAAGCATTTTCTGGCTGGATCTTCTTTAAGCTTTCTGTGTTTTGTGTCAACTAGGTGGCACAATCCAAGTTCTATTCTGCACTATATGAATCCACCAGCTAATAAGCTTTGGTGGACAGTAATACCTTTAATTCCAATATTTGTCTCTGCATTTCCTGCATATTTTAGGAATCCCATTCATGCAGGTGGAGGCTCTGGATCGTGATGACCGCAACACTGCCCATGCTGAGCTGCGGTTTAGCCTTATGGAACAGACGCCCAGGATTCCCTCCAGTCAAATGTTCTTCATTGACTCCATCACCGGAGAGGTTTCCCTCACTGAGGAAGGTCAGTCCCAACTAGTGACTGAAGGGAAAGAATCAAGATCATGGGACATTTCTATATACAGGACATGTTTTTTTCAGAGGTTAAAGTGCAGGATTATCTAGAGGGCTGCACTTCTGATACAAGAACATACAATATGCTTACTTATTTTTAATATTCAAGTCATTTTATCCCTACATTGCTATTTAAATATATCCCATTAGCTTATATTGGCCCATAAGTAACAAGAAATTGCAGCAAAGAAATGCTTGATACATGTTTGTGAAAGTCTAAAATCAGTTTTGCCCCTGCATAATATCCAGATGTTAAGTATTTGGACAGTTACACCTTTTTTTGTTTTTCAGGCTCAGTGCTTCAGCACATTCAATTTAAAATAAAATAAGGGATGCTTTGTTAGTGCCAAGTGTCAGCTTTGATTTGAGCTGGCACACATCAGTACAAAGGAAGCTGTGTACAGTCCCTTTCTACACAGAGGATCCTAAATATACGAGTTCAGAGGTCACTGGACAAATACAGACAAACAAACAACATGATGTCATATTTAACATTTTGTGGAATGTTTTCTTTTTCTCTTGTTTCATATCTTTCCTTCTCATGCTCTCACGGGTCTTTGCTGCAGCACCTTTCAGCTCTTGCTTGATGTGGTGTCTCTGCTTTTTGTCTGGTTCTGAGTAAAGCTTACTCAGATTGAGATCAGATGGCTGACTCTGCCAGTCGAGAATTTTCCACCGCTTCACCTTGAAAAGCTTCTTGGTTGTTTTGACTGTATGTTTAACATTGTCCTTCTGAATGATAAAATGTCAATCAATAAGCTTGAAGGCATTCGGCTGAATTTGAGCACATAGAGGGCCTCAGTATTTTACTGTCTTCATCCTGCTGCTTCAATCAGGAGTGAAATCAGTTCCACTGGCAGCCATAGATGCCCAGGACATAACAGAAGCAACACCATGTTTGACTAGTGAGGCGGTAAACTCTGGGTCATGAGCTTTCATTTTTGGAGTTTACATCTTGTGGTAAATCCAGTGAGGTTAAGGTGGTGAACTCTTGACTTGCCGTGCACTCATGAAATGCTTTTTTTGTCCAGTTATCCACAACACTTCTTGATCTAACAGGTTCTTTGCCAATGTCTGGTATTCCCCCACATGTCTGCTTTAATGTACCCAGGTAATGATATTGTCAAACCCACTATCTTAACTATATCTCTGATAGATTCCTGCTTTTTTGAGCATTAATTTCTTCTTAACTTGCATATTGTACTCTAAATGGCAACCTTCAGTCAATTCTGACTGAGTCATGCAAAAGAACCAGTTCTTTTTTTGCATTCACTAACAATGAAACAACACACACCTATCCAAGAAATATTTAGTACTCAGACATCCAATTATTTTTTAACACATGTAGTTTGGGCAGTGTGTGTAAGAAAGGCTGTATGTCACACCCAGTTCATACAGTAACCCGACTCAAATTAAGACTGAGATTGGAAATTTAATGTCATACCCGTTCTGTTATTTCGACCTAAAAGTACCAAAGCAGAGACTCTGAAGAACAAAATGTATGCAACTGTCAACTCACTTACAGTCAAAAAAAAAATAAAACAATATTCCGCTCAGTACGCAATTGGTCACTTTTCTTTAAATGTCAAATTCAGATGAACCTAATCAAAAAGGTTGGTTTGTTAATCTCATCTATGCAAAAAGCAAAAAGAAGAGGAAGAAAATATCACCCACTGTATAGATGAAAATATAAATTTTAGCATTAACCTGAGAAATCCAGTGTTGGTCAGCATCTTATCATATATGTAGTGCAAATATGGAAGCAAACTTTAGCTTAAATTTAAAAAAAATATATTAATACAATTTTGAATGTGTCAAGATAAGCACTGAGTGATGGTCCTAAAGAGAAGAGCTATCCAGAGATGCAGATGTAAATCCACTCTTTAAAAATAATTCCTGTCAGTTGCAATTATTTTAATTGTTAAAATAGGATGAAAGTGGGATTAAAAAAAAAAACACCTACACAAAAAGAGCCCATTATTAAATATTATACATACAGTCTTACTGCATGTTGCTTATGGAATAAAATACAAAAAATGTGGGTTTAGATGTACTGCAAAAGTCTAATTATGTTGACTAATGATCCTTCTTTTGAGCCAACAGACATACACAGACAGCACACACACACATGCACTAAATTCCTGTGTGCTGCTGCTATTTCTGTAGCTCAGGTTTTGCCCTTTGTTACGGTTTGGCAGGAGCTGATGACTTTCACACTTGCCGGTCTCTTCCAGCCCACACTGCTGCTGATTTCCACATGGCAAGTAGCAGTGAAAATTGCCCCTTTGATTTTCTACCTTATTATCAGGTCGACTGTAGCTGATGAATATGATTGCTTTTATAGCGGGCTCTTTGTATAATTTGCGACCCCTTTAAGCAAGCAATTGCAAATGCAGTCTTGAAAAGACTCAAATGGTTAAGAAAAGCATGGACAAGTTGAATTTAGCATGTGATGTATGTACCATTTTATTTACCAGAGAGAAAATACAATCAGCGACAGATTTCATGTATTTTTAGCCTTCTTATTAACATGTTGTATTTCTTTAAAGTCATTATTTTCCTTCGCAGCACTTGTTTCTTCTCATTCATTGCACATATGCAGTATCATATCAAACATGGTGATATGCAGTATAATTTCCTTTATACTGCAGATGTCTTTGTAAGAGAGGTACATTGTGAAATAAATGGAAATCTGTTTCTAAAATCTAGTATTCTGTGGCCTCCAGGAGCCTCTACTTTGGATCCAGAGATGTGCGGTCGTTACAAGCTGGCAGTGATGGTGAAGGATATGGCTGGGAAGGCGAACGCTTTCTTCACCACCGGCATCGTGACTGTTGAGGTGACTGGAAACACGTGGGCATCACCCGACCCTGTGAGACTCCAGGAGAATCTCCCCGGCCCTTACCCGATCCCCATCTCACAGGTGAGGCAGAAAGCCCTGATCAATATGTATTCACTCTGAAATTTTATAATAAAACCATCTTTAATTCCTTTTTCTTCATTAATCAGTTAAACAACTCAGAGTAAACATTAATCTTAATGCAGTTCCAACTATGATATCATGTTACAATAAAACAAACACCGTCAATAGTCGAGACTGAGTAAAGTGGCATCGCATTGGTGGTTGCTGTTTTTGGTGCCTCTCAGGACCTCCTAAGTGACCAAATTCTAAATTATTGATGCTGTTCAAATGCCATGGATCCTTTCAGGCTACCTCCTGACTGAGTCACTTTAACTCACTCACTGTGTTCCCTCTCCCACCCACCAACCACCACTCTAAAAGGTGTTATACAAATCTTACAGTTTAAAGGGAAAATCCACACTAAAATACAACCGCAGTGGGCGACTCAGTAGCTGAGCTGTTTGGAAAAAGAGCACATGAGGACAAGAAATGCTGTCAGCAATGAATCCCTGGTTTGTCTTCTGGTCATTTCTCTGCTCTCCTTCACATTTCCTTTCTGTCTTTACTGCAACTATCAGATAAAATACCAAAACACGTGATTATAAATACATGTGGAGTGTTTAATAGTAGCTCAGTATAAAAATAAATATTCATTTACAGAAAGTCATTCTTCAGTATTTTTTGACACATTTTTTTACTTGATATCTTAAGTTTGGTGATTTTTTATTAATTGTTCAATCACCAAAAAATTGTCTAGAATTGTATTCATAAAATTCAAGTCAGTTCACTTACTGAGCTTCTCAACTATCAGGCTTTGCTGATTTTTCTCATTTTGACTTTTACTTTGAGCCACTTGCACAAAATAAAACATCTGAATACATCATCTTGAGCTGTGAGAAACTGTGATGAGTACCAAATGACATTTCATAGACCAATCAATTATGCATTGATCAAAAAAAGATCAGATTTATTGCTGATGACAACCAATTATGCAAGTATGCTTCTTGAAATTAAGAATTGAAAATGAATAATAGAGCAGCCCCAAGGAAGCTACCAAACTACCCATTGTGATTTTATGATGTTATTTTATGATTTAATGATCTGAGGGATGGAAAACCTTGTTTAAATAATAGTCTGGATTCTTTTCAGAGTCAATCCCTGTTTCATTGAAGACCAACTATACGAGTAAAAAAAACAACAACACAATTATATTGCATAATTTCACTACTTCTATGTAAATTGTGTATAAACGTTTCTGATTCTTGCAACATATCACTGCATTTGCTTCTGTCCTTGGACTTGTCTAACCTTTTGTTTGTTATAATAGCAACCATATCAGCTACATGTCTATTAATAACTCAAAACCCCTCCGAGATTTTGAAACATGAAAAAAAACAGTCCGTTGGCAGTGGCAGATATTCTTTGTGAGGATTTTTTTTCAAATGGATGCCTGCAAAAGAGAATTTTTTTTTTTCCATTCACTGCTGAGAACTGTGAAAACAAATAGGTCTGTAGAGCTGATTCTGATGCAGAATTGAATGTGCTGCTCTGAGTCTGAGATTCGCTTTGGCCACTAGGTACATCACAGTACCCCCCCCCCCTTCCCTCGTTCTCTCCCACCTCCCCCTCACTCGCCCTCAGTCTCTCATCTCTCCTGTTCTAACATCCCCCTCCACCCACTGAAAACGTGTGGAGTGTGGGCACGTTTGATTTTTTTTTCCCTTTTTGACATATTTTCAAAGGCCAGTCTACAATAAAATCTGTCTTTATGTCTTGTAGGTTTAGTATCAAATTCTATAATATAATACTCAGTTTGGTGACTTTATTTCATTATTTAATATCAAAAAAGAGCATCTGTGTCTCTGTATGGAAATGAGGCTGTCTGGAAATATTTCAGTGGGCAGATTCCATCTGTGTATTTGTTTTAATTCCTAATTAAAAATGTGTCAAGAGGGCGAGAAATGAAGCCTCTTTTGTTCCATCACTGAACCGCATACGTGAAAAGCATTTAGTTACAGAGTCTCATTTGTCCTCGTCCCATATCTAAATCACACAAAACTGGATTAGGTTAACATGGTGTTTACTTGGGGGAAGCCTCGTTTCGCCCACGGTGAGTGATCACTGTGCTGTGCTCAGTAGGTGGTGGGACTAACCGCTGTTATGACACATACAGAGATAGTCGTGTACAACATCCCACTCTGTGGATCCCACCTCCCCTTACTGTCTCAGATAAATGGAGCAGTCAGGTCCACATCCACTCATCTGTGAAAAATAGTCTTTTATGTTCTGACATTATCCACCGTGTGACAGATCCTGGAATCCTTGTGCTTCTTAGCATCCTTTCTGCATTTCTGCTGTAATCATTCTCTTGTATAAACGTCTGTTATGAAAATAAGCTCAAAGTGCTGCTGTGATCAATTTTCATGATTCTGCAATCAGATCAAACCAGGCTCCGGCTGTAAATTTAAATCCAAACATTTGCTATCAGCACTTTTGCGTCACTGGGGCGATGGAGGTTAATTTCAAACTGTTATCTATTGCATTTTTTTTCTGATTGCCTAAAACTTTGATTATGTAATGCAATCAGCAGAACTACTTGAACTCAGTAATGCAATCTATGGAGACTTGGAAGTGGGAGAGAGGCCCCGGTGCCTGTTGAATGAATGAGTCAAAGCTCTTAACTGCATTGAATAGTCAGTGTTCGCAGTCGGAGGAAATCTGATTATCTGTTGTGGAATTAGTTTGGGCCTTGCTAGACCTTCGTCACAGCCTCATAATCAGTTTTCAATATTACAAATGATGGTTGTATCAACGTGGCAATTCAGCAAAATGTTAGTCATTGAAGGTGATCCCATGTTGTGAACAGAAACAAGGTTAAAACTGCTAATCATTATTTGTGTGGTAGCATTTCAGCAAATGATCATCTTATAGGAAAGGACTTACTTGCAGTGAAAAATGCATTGAAGATCATCACCTCACTCTGCAGATTGCCTCAGCTTTACAAAGCATTTTTGTTTCTTTCAGCACTAAATATCAGACAAAGTTACCCGTGCCAGTGAAATCACAATGTAAGGGATGACCTCCTTAAACAGCATTAATTTTTGACAGTTTGGTCAAAATTTACTTCTGTCGTTGAAACAGGAAATGCTCTTTTAAGATGCATTTTTACGTAGATTTTTTTTGCGCAAAGTTACTTTTGTAATGTTAAAAACAATCTTTTTTAGAATTTTCTTGTAACCTTGTTAAAAGTGGGAGAAAAAACATGATTCTTGAGCAATAAAATAAGGACGAAATGTTCAAAAAATAATTTTAACTTGTTTGTAACTAGTGTGGACTGCAATGTTAAAAGAATAAGATTAATGAATGTTTTGAGTGCAGTCGGATTAGATTTTATGTGATTTCAGCTTCACTGAGGTTCGACTGGTTTAACAACCGCCACGACAAAGTCAGAAAGTTCATGTTAGAAAAACATCTGATTGTTGGTTTTTGTGTTTAACTTTAAACATTAAAAGTTAAGCGAGCAATTTTTTTCAGAAGTTGGTAGAGACCTAATAAAAGGATCAAAAGGTATAAATTGCAATATGGCAGTCTGAACTTTGTTAGATGTGCTTGGTTTGTTTACAGCTCGATTCTGTACGGTTAGGGGAAAAAACAGTTATTAAAGATTCAATGCTTTGACACCCAAATAAAACAACACTGACCTTGTTTGTGTTACTCGAAAACTTTGAATATTCTGCTGTCCATCTGAAATACACACTAAAATTACACACTAGAATTCAATTCATTATTTCATTATTTATGATCATTACTACTTGCTTTAAAATGGAATAAGATAGATAGATAGATAGATAGATAGATAGATAGATAGATAGATAGATAGATAGATAGATAGATAGATAGATAGATAGATAGATAGATAGATAGATAGATAGATAGATAGATAGATAGATAGATAGATAGGTAATTTATTAATCCCGAGGCAAATTCAGGTGTGTGCAGCTTACATATAACAACAGAAATAACAAACAGACAAGATAGGCGGGTTAGTAACATTAACATTGAAAGTTCGTATATATTCTGAAAAACTTGCTGCACAATACTATAAAAAAAACTTCTGATTTTAAAGTCTACAAATATTATATGTATTAAATGTCAATATACAGTATTTACACATTTCGAGGCACCGTGATTTAAAGTGATTTTAACTGATCTAAAGTGATTTTAACGGAGTAAAACAACAGTTATGTTAAACTACAGAGACAGAAACCTGGAGCTGAACACACTCCTCTGCCTGATCACAGTCCTTTGCAGAAGATGCTGGGTGTTGTCCAGGATGGAGAGAATCTTCTCCAGGGTCTTTCTCTGCTACTAAAACCAGAGAGTCCAGCTCTGTGCCCACCACTGAGCCATCTCTCCTCACCAGTCTGTCCAGTTGTGCAGCATCCCTCTTTTTAATGCTTCCTCCCCAACAAACTGCAGCATAAAAGCAGTTAATTAGATGTCAAAATAGTTACAGATTCCTTTAATTAAGCAAAATAGCTGATTAATTGAAAATTTGTTTCAGCTCTGGTGTTCTAGCTTTTCCTGATTTTGTGGTTTCAATGCGACGTGTTGTACTACTTTCTGTAATTCAGCAACTCTGCAGACTAAAGTGCCACCTAGAGAAGCATGTTGACAAGCTATCCGGGGAGACACTGCACGCTCTGCAAACTCAAACACTGACAAAGGCAAAACAGATGATTTCATAGCTGTTTTGTGTATAGCCTAACTTTATATAAAAAAGTCAGCCATCATTTATCATATTTCTTCAAAGTTCTCGGGTCAGAAAACACTCCAAAACACAGAGAGGCAGCCAGCTGTATGAAGTAACTCTGTGTATACAAGAGCGCCGCATTTGAGCAGCTATATCCAAAACAAGGGAGGAGTGTGTGACAGTGAATTGAGGAGATGCACATGCCCTGAGTGTGCATCAGCTGTGCCGCGACCGGGCTCCTGTCCTTGTTGGGTGCTGTTTGATGGCTATAGGGCCCTTTCAGCCCCTCTGCACGGCCGTCTGTCAAGGGTTGTAAAGCAGAGTGGAAAATCCCCTTCAGCCTGCACAGTTAGTTTTGGCTGTGCTCTCTGTTCCCCGTCATTGTCAGTGCATTCGTTTGGCTCCTTATCATGTAAACAAATGGTAGCTCAGCTTTGTACTTTAACATCACGTACACTTTGCTGCAGAGCTCTCCCGGACCCAGATAAAACAGCATTTCATAATTCATTTCATGAGCTTTATTCATGCCCAACACACTTAGATATGAAGAATTTTGCATCCACATAAATGTTTGTATATGTGTGTGTGTGTGTGTGTTAATATAGGTCAAATGGAGTGGGAGTCAGGCAGAGTACAGTCTGGAGGGGGAGTTTCCAGAGATGCTCTTCACCATCAGCAGAGAAGGAGTCATTTATCTCAATGCACCTCTGGACAGAGAGACACAAGACCAGGTCTGTACTGTAGCTGTAAACTACAGCGCCTTATGATGAATACAAGCTCACCTATTACTGTTTAAAATGTCTGAGCATTAAGGATGCCAGTGCTGCATCTTTCCCTTTATGAAACACTGAAACCTTGATTTCTTTATTTGAACACTAGTAAAGTGTGTTTCTGTCACATGTGACAATAATTTCTTGAATTTAAACCAGCAGAGTCAAATGTGATTCAGTGGGTTTTGCTCACAAGTAGTTTAAGAAACTGATGAATGTTACCAAGACTCAAATAGGATTAAATAAATAACACCAAGTGACAGATTTGATGACACTAAATACGTTCTCATGTCGTTCATTAAAGCTGAGGTAAGCAGTATTTTGTCCATCATGACCCTTCAGCATACCAGAATTTAAGTTATCTGAATGAAAAGTAGACCTCTGCATGTCCTCTTGCCCACGGTTTCAGACAGGTGAGATAATATAAAGAGCAGCAAGGTCCACAATAGGAGTAGGATATGGTGGCTGCATTGGTCACATAGAGGATTTTAGGTCATTAAAGCATGAATGTTGACCTGCATATGCTTGTCTGTGGAAAGGGCTGAAGATAGACAGACAGAGGAGAGCTGCAGAAGGAGGGCTGTAATTGCAAATTATGCTGTCATTTTTTTCCCTTCCTTTCCAGATTTCTCTCTAAGATAACTGTAAAAGAAAACCTGCATTTTAATTAACTTTTACTCACAGCTTAATGGTCTGTTAATTGAAGGGACCCTGATACAAGTTATTGCAACAAAGCTGAGCACTGAGCTCATTCTATTTTTAAACTGAACAAAGATAATTAAGAAAGCAGCCCACAACCTGAAACGCACAGCTCTGCTTCTAAACCATATAGCACCTGTAGCAATGGATTATTGTATTATGACAATGACTGTAAAGCTAAAGTCGTGATTTTAAGTGTTGCTCACTTTTAGACCAAGGAAAAAATTGTTATTTTGGGTAAGATTACAAATTTAAATCAATTTGTTTACATTTTACTCTTGGGTTTTGCGCATGACTTAAGCTCCTGAGAGCTTTGAATGGCTCGGTGAACAGTACATTCTGGCACAAATGCTTGAGTGACCAAAGAATAACACAGATAGACTGAGCTACAACAGTGGAAGTGATTAGTGTTAAAATACATGCTTCTAGCACACTGCACTCTGTCTCCTGCAGTGACCATTTAATAAAATATTGAAAATGCTTCATCAGCCTGATGTCTTGTGAGCTCTGTTTAGTCTGTAGCTGACAGGAATACGAAAGCACACATTTCTGCATCATATTCCATCCATCCATTATCTATACACCACTTAATCCTCATTACAGGTTTGGGGGGCTGGATCCTATCCCAGCTGACTTAGGGTGAAGCCAGGGGACACCCTGGACAGGTCACCAGTCTATTGCAGGGCTACACAGAGAGACAAACAAGCACACTCACACTTACGAATTACCAATTAACCTCAGCATGTTTTTGTACTGTGGGAGGAAGCCGGAGTACCTAGAGAAAACCCACGCATGCATAGGAAGAACATGCAAACTCCATGGAGAAAGATCCCAGGCCCAGGCCTGGTCACGAACCGGGGATCTTCTAGCTGCAAGGCAACAGTGCTAACCACTGATCCATTGTGCAGCCCCCTCTGCGTCATATTGAAGCCATTAAAAATGCATTAGTAGTTTTTAAAAGACACACTGATTAAGGTATATATTAGGTATGTATTGAGTCAAAAAGGGAAAAGTGGAGCAAACTTTTGCTATTTTCATAAAGAACATCGTAGGCTTTCTGTTTGACCATTTCTCTCTTTTTTTAATCTGAAATTATGGATATTTAAAATAATAATGTAAAATGTAAGATTGTTATCACTAGTACTTTAAAAAAATGCCGATTGATCCACTTTCAGCACTTTTTTTTTGTTGTTGTTGTTGTTTTGTACATTGAATTTTGAGGCTGTGTTAGGTTGACAATATCTTCGAAACTATAGAGATTAGCCTGAAATTTTCACTGTTATTTCTTATATTTGGATGTACTAGTCCAATATTGCAGATAATGAACCAATGACATGGTGAGAAGTAACTGTGAAAATTTCAGGCTTTTATTTTCAACAGTTCCTGAAATGTTGTCCAAACAAGCCTCAGATTTCAAAATGCGAAAAAATGTGCTAAAAGCAGTTCGATGAATAATTTATTTTTTAAAAACATGCTATCTGAAAAGTTTAGTATATCAAGCTAAAATTTCAAAGTATCTTTATGAATATCTATACTTTATGCTATGAAGTTTCTTGGTAAATCAATGATGGTTGAGCAGAATTTGGCCTAAAAATTTGATGATTTTAGATAGGATACCACTGGTCATGATGGAAAAGTTGTACATGTATGAGCTAATTACCAGTCTGAAGGGCCACTTTTTCAGCTTCATTACCTACTGTAATATGAGTAGGTGTGTAGGTGACATGAATGTGATGCTCTACCTGATCTGAGGTCCCAATGTGAAGCTACCACACCAGCCCAACCAGATATTCCCTGCTTGTTTTTTTTTTTGCTTTGTTTTTCTGTCTCTAGACAAATATTGTGTTTCATTTTTTTTGCCTTGTCAGTTCCAAATCAGCATTGTGGTGGAGCGTCCAGATGGCAGAGAGATTGCCAAGCCTGTGGAGTTGCGGGTGATGGTGGGCGACGCTAACGATAACAGACCTACCTTCCCTCAGGCACAGTACCACACTGTGGTGAAAGAACTGGCTGCTCGAGGTAACGGACAGCTGTTATTTACTTTAGCACTCTCAAAAAAATATATTTACAAAATGTTTTTTTAATATGTTGATATGAGTCTCACTTTTTCTACTCCAACATGTGTTCGAAAATACGTGTCCAAAACTGCTCTCATTAATCAGTCTACAGGAGGATATTTATTTAATTCATTTGAGTTTGTTGCCTTGTTAAAAATTCAAATTAGTTATCACGTTTGACATCACCATAAACAAAATAATGTATCTTAATAATCTTTTGACTCTATAATGGGAATACTGTTTTACAACACAGTGGGGAAAACTGAAGTCTGACAGTGATGCAGCAGTCATAAAAGGGTTGTGATTGCTGGATACCTTTTGTGAAAGCACTTTGGGATTTTTGCCAGGACACAGGGGAAAGCACCGTCACCGTTACCCGTGCTCATAAAAAGCACATGGTGTGTTGTGACATCTCAGGTTCTGGCATAAAAGCTTTCTGTGTTGATGCTTTAAAGCATTTTGATTCTGGGAAATGAATTAGTCGGGACAATCTGTTAATCTAAATGGAATCACTGAGTAAGGATTAAATGAGAAAGCTATTGTTATATCCTTCATCCTCCGTTCCTCCCCCCATTCTCATTGTTATGTGATGGTAAGTTATCACTGAGAGAGAAACATTTTGGGTTATTTGTTTTACAGAACCCTGCGTCATAACGGTTAAGAATATTTGAAATATTTGCAACAAGAAAACCAAAGATTCCAGGAAAAAATATTGCATTAAAACTTATAAACGAAATTGTATCCAAAAAAAGATGCTCTTCGCTTTCACAAGGCTTGCTTTGACTGTTCTGTGTTGTTTCCCCAGGGACAGAAATCTTGACAGTGCAGGCAGCTGACAATGACGATCCCAAGACAGACAATGTGCGGATCTTCTACCGTTTAATCGGACAAATCCCAGAGAGCCCTCGTGCTCTGTTCAGAGTGGACCGTGACTCAGGGGTCATCTCGGTCCAGGCAGACAGTATGGAGGGCACAGCGCCACAATACACCCTGACCATCACTGCTGAGGATGCCAAAGGTAACTTCATTTTAATACAAACATAGAAATCATAAATAAAGTTGCAGATCACTGTATATCTTTACTTTCTATTCTTTAAAGTTTACAGGTTGTAGCAAGGACATTATATTCAAGGTATAAATTGAGAGTGGAGGGAAAAATACTATAAAGTGGTTATTGTGCCAAGAATTAACACAATGTGTATAGATGTAACGCTGCAGCCTTTATAATGACATATGCATATTAGCTTTGTGAGTTAGTGCGTCAGCGGCTTGGTTGGTACGTTGACACCCAGGGGATGTATATAGGTTCTGGGATGACAGATGATGTGGTCTGCATGACTCATGGACTCGGGGCATGATGGAGGCAAGATGAGATATTTGCTTGTTCCTTCAGCATATTTTATTTGTGTGAAGGCCTGACCCTGAGTCACTAACGGAAGCTGTGATGATGTCCCTGGCAGGTCTGAACAGTTCGTGCACTGTGGTTGTGACGGTGCAGGATGAGAACAACAACCCGCCCGTCTTCTCCCAACACGAGGTACGAGAGCACATGTCCGAGCAGACACAGAGACGAAGATGCACTTCTGATGCATCGATCTGCCCAGAGCACGATAAGAAAAACCTTCTGGGGAAAATAAATAAATAAGTAAAGGCAGGCCAAACATCGCGGGCCATAATAAGTGGCTGCTGGAGTGCAGACTGTGAATGCGCTCTGCAGGTCACTGATCTAATTTTCCTGGCGGGGAACGAGATGTGGTCGCTAATCTCAGGCTTATAGTGATGGCACCATGTTATTGGAGGAGTTTTATTCAGTTCTTTGTACTCTAAGTGGACAGTGTTTTTAGAGTTTGATCTGATAAAGCTTTCTTTGGAGACTAGTTTCCACTCATTTATTTATAACTAAAGCCACATCATGATGACAGAGGGCTATCCAGTACCCTTAAGATGTTAAAAATTACATGCGAGCCAGTGTTATCTGAGCCAACATAATTTCATAAAAATATCTCTATTTGCTAGTTCTTTATTTTACCACCTTATGAGGAGGAATCCACTTCCTGTTTCCTGACATCTCTGTAGTACTAGCTGCCTTAATTATGATAATTAATTGCTTTAATTTTCCATTACATACTCATTTCCATTTCATTTGCAATACTGAAAATATCTTCGGGAGCTTCCTCCAATATCTGTTGGTATCTTGTTGAGCAACACATCATTAATTCTGCAGTCAGAGCCCCAGCATGAAACAGGACAGCGGTTTCCCTGGTTTTGGCATAGCCACTGGTGTGAACCAAACAGAAATAGGCTAAACATAGGCAGTTGCAGAAAATCCCTTCACTTCCACCCACATGTCCTGCATAATAAAGGAGGAAAGAAAAGCCGGGAGGCTGGGAGTTATGTGGGAGAGCCATCATGCTGTGATAATGGGGAACCAGTTCTATAGTTGTTCTCGCTGTCAGACCATAGTGACGCTGAAAGACATTACAAGCTGTGAAGGAACGTTTTATTTTGAGCGAGAAGAGAAGGCTCTGCTTTGAAATTTGACAGTGGAAATTGGCTTGTGGAGCTTCAGCACGAATGTCTACTCCAATTATAGGAGACAGAATTCAGACCTAATAAAATACTGTGCAGTATATTTTTTTAAATATAACATCTTCCATCATGGTATTCTTTACATTTTAGCCTCGGCTACACTTTTTAATCATGTTTTTTTTTTTTTTTCAATTGTTGCTTAATGCTCTTTTTCAAGTTGGTAAAAGCAAATGCACACTTGTTCAGATAACACTACCACACACACACACAGACACACACACACAGAGGTGGAAAATGCTCTTGAGCAGGTCACGCCTGAGCAGTGCAGCTTTTTCCATGGCAATGCGAAGCCAGCGCTATAGTGGGGTGATGTGGGAGGTGAGTGGTGACGGGACTGGGTTCAGCGACCCTGTGGATGGGGCAGCCAGATCACAGGCACGGCTGCTTCACCAGAGGACATCTGCGAGTGGCAGATTAAACGGCTGTCTAAACACACAGAGGCCTGCGAATAAAGGTCGGTTAACACCAGGAGGGCAAGAAGGGGCAAATGTACGCTCACACGCATCGTCTCAACAGAAAATTGGACAGTCAGTCATCTGTGACTTTTATTGGCCACCACAAAAATTACAACGCCAACAGCTTTCTGACAACACTTAAGGCGGCCGGGTGCTAAAATACATATTTAATGTCATTATTTAATATTTAATACACCTGTTAATGCAGCAGCAGTTGAGAATAGTACATTGATTCAAACAAATGACCCTGACTTTGTGGGTCAGTATATAATATTGAGGGACTTTTGAAGTCCATGGGATATATCTTGCATACATTTTTATTTAAAAAAAAATAAATAAAATAATGTCTTTATGTTCATTATGATCATGTCTTTACAAATACAAAATAAATAACTTTCAATTTCAATTTTACTCAATTGTATATATAATATTTTAGAAGAATCTTTCTGTAAAAATGCCATGTGGTGTTTGGTTATAGGTGGCCATGTTGATTTTAGGCCTGAAAACAGCAAAAATGTCAACTATGTTACCTGTCAGCTATGTTACAAAAAGTCCCTCAATTATATATTGACCCCTGTAACTCAGTAACAGACATATTAAAGCAATCTTTGCTTTAAACATAAGAAAATAATGTTATCAAGTATATTTTCAGGGATGTTTCAAAATGTTGTTGTCATTATTGTGCACAATATCCAGTCAGTTGCTATGAACAAAGCAGTGTTTGATGAGCAGCATTCTAAGTAGTAATAATACAATTTTGTCATTTGCTTCATCGGGTCATAATGAATTTCTTCAATTGTTTTCCCATGAAGATGCCTCATAAAATAAATCTAATCTAAATAACAGTAATTTTACACCTTATTTCTTTAACCAGAACGATTTGCATGTTTATTGCACCTTCTTTTGTACATTGTTTTCTTTATCCTTCTTGAATGTAACACGTGTGACCTACTTTCTGTCTATCTCATATTTTTTCACTTTTTATGGTGTGAACGTTTTCCCTGAAGAGAGTCCAGTCAGTGAAAATCTGTTAAAAATAGCACAGGCTACGTCTTAGACTTTGACGTAGGAAAGCCTTGTCAATAAATAAATGGTTTCTGCTCAGTAATCATTCATTTTCTGTCTCCTCCCCATCAGTACGGGCCCTTTCACATCCCAGAGGACGCTCCGGCGGGCACCACAGTAACAGCTGTGCTGGCAGGGGATGCAGATGTTCGGGGTGGAGACAGCTGGCAGGTGGACTACCGTTTAGAGTCTGGAAACGAGGAGGAGGTCTTCACATTGGTGACGGACAAACAGACCAATGAGGTCTCGCTTGTGCTCTCAAAGGTGAACAACACAAAACATCCTGCAACCTCCTGTGCACACATATTTGACTACCAAAAGTTCAGATTAAACCGATAAGTTAATTGTTTTCTTTGTCCTGTTTAGACTATGAGAGTGCAAACAGACCTCTCCTCTCAGGGGCACAAATAATAATGCCAAGGACAATTTTTGGCATGATGCCGTGTGTCTGTCCTTGGGGATGTGTGCAGTGCTAAGAGCTCATTCAGTAGCTGACTGTGTCAAAATAGCAGCCACATAAAGTATTTTATGGGGCACGATTTTAATAACACAGTGGGCACGTGTGGGATAAGAAAGGTCAGAAAGGAATATTCCAATACGTCAATACTTCATGCCTCAAATAGAATAAGAGTCCTGATGACAATGGGATGTTTTAGCCCAATAATCTCTCGTGTCCCCAGGGCGCATCACCCTTCGCCTGCTTCCTATAATCCAGCAGGGTGTTTATGGATGCATGTGAGAATGAGTGCGAGTCAGTGTGGGTTTGTGTGCGTCTACTTTAGTGGTCGGCTCTCCGTAAAGTGGGCTGGGCAAGAGACACTCCATTATTTCTAACCTCTCTGTGGGAGTTGATGAATGCGATTGAACCGCTGAGTTGCTCCTCTGAGATAAAGCACGAGATGTCCAAAAGCTAAAAATGGATCTTGCTGCATTATTTCACATTAACACAGGAGGACCTCCGATTTTTAGAAGTGAGAAGATTAAACTCTTGTCTCTTTGAGTAGGTGTGCTTAAAGCTCTTGTATTGACCTCACTAACTAACTCTAGAAGGAATACTCTTGTCTATTTAGCCTATTTGAGTTAAAACGAAAGCTACAATCTTTCACAAGTAAAGCCCCAGTGGATTAAAAAGCACTTGAGCAAATCCTTTAATTCATGGAGTTACAGTGTGAGGTCAACACCCCAAGGCAGACGTTTCATTATTAGAAATCACACACTGCTCACAGCTCCATTGAATAATTAGATTGTATGAGCAGACACTAATGGTAGTTTACCACACAGGCTAGAAACCGCTGATTGAGGCAAATACAGAATGACCTAGGCGAGCTGAGAGGAATCTAATCAGTGTGGAAGCACTGTAACATTAGACATTACACCCAGTGTAAAACCATTTTGTGAAAGAAACATTCAATTTGCAGTTAATGTGAAAGTGGGCTTGTAAGAGTGAAATGTTAAATCTCAGGTCTCATTATTTTGCGAATTTAGGTGGAACTCATTTCCATGAACTTGCTGAAGAGAATAAAGAATCTAGAAATATAGAAAATTTAATACAACATTCAAAGACCAATGTTCTTTAATGGTCTTCAGATGGAGCGTATGCAGAAAAATATGTCTCATGCAATGGTAATACAGTTCTTTAAAGTAGCCACAGTAAAGATAGATAGATAGATTTACTAACATTTTTATTTTTCAGTAATGTCTCGTAATTATATCTTATTGCTTTCGTACTGGGCTCTGCATGTCACATATCATTTTGTTTTCTGAAGAATATCTGGTTAAAGAATTCCCTTCTGGGTTAATCATGTCCAACTTATGTTATCTTATCCCATCTTATCTTATCCTATCTTATCTTATCTTATCTTATCTTATCTTATCTTATCTTATCTTATCATCTTATCTTATCATCTTATCTTATCATCTTATCTTATCTTATCTTATCTTATCTTATCTTATCTTATCTTATCTTATCTTATCTTATCTTATCATCTTATCTTATCATCTTATCTTATCATCTTATCTTATCTTATCTTATCTTATCTTATCTTATCTTATCTTATCTTATCTTATCTTATCTTATCTTATCTTATCTTATCTTATCTTATCTTATCTTATCTTATCTTATCTTATCTTATCTTATCTTACACTATACAGTACTGTTCAAAAATTTGGAGTCACTTAGAAATGTCCTTATTTTTGAAAGAAAAGCTGTTTTTTCTCAATAAAGATAACATTAAATTAATCAGAAATACAGTCTAGACATCGTTAATGTGGTAAATGACTATTCTAGCTGGAAACAGCTGATTATTAATGGAATATCTCCATAGAGGTACAGAGGAACATTTCCAGCAACCATCACTCCTGAGTTCTAATGCTACATTGTGTTAGTTAATGGTGTTGAAAGGCTCATTGATGATTAGAAAACCCTTGTGCATTTATGTTAGCACATGAATAAAAGTGTGAGTTTTCATAGAAAACATGAAATTACCTGGGTGACCCCAAACTTTTGAACGGTAGTGCCAGTGCTAGATGTGACAAATCCATAGAAATCCTCACACAGTTCTGCAGGGGAAAAAAAGTCTGAAACCCACCGCCAGCTACCCGCAGCACCAAACTGCAAATGTGTAAAGTTATGACTGGAGAATTTAGCAGTGATAGACACAAGCAGCACACAAATACAACAATGCAAAAGAGTGTTACAGTAGTGAATAGGCACATGTATGCTAACAAAGCTCACAGAGTGAGGCTTTTTCTACAGTTATTACCGTGCTAAATACAATACTGAGTGTGATTGTGAGCATACAAATGCAAATAAGACGACAATCAGATACTTTTCAGGACTGTATCTGGTTATCTGTTTCAGATACACATTGTTGCGGTGTTTGAATATTAGCTATCACTCTAGCAGTGAAGCTGAGGTTGATGATTAGGTTGATAATGACACTTTGCCGATACTTAACGCACACATTATACACATAGTAATAGTGTCATCATGTGAGGTTTTTGAGTAATATACTGGTTCATGTAGCTGACTATAGCCTTCGGAGAGTTCATGCACATCTTCTGATGCACACTGAGCAGTTTGATGCGTCACTTCCAGTCAGCAGCAGTACTCATCCATCCTCCAAGGTTTGCGTTTCTTTCTCCCTGGCAACAGAGACACGATCAGCCTGAGCAGCATGTTGTCAGGCGATGCCAGCTTAATAATGTCTTGTTTTATGTCAAGACAGAACACGTTTAAGGGTAAAACCTGACATCAGATGTGAGCTTTGGGGCACGATTCTGAAGGTTACATTAAAATAATCAAATTTGTTTGAAGCTGAGATTGAATAACAGGATTCCTTATTTCTTCAGCTGGATTCTTTTGCCTCTAAAACATGTGGAATCTGTAAGTACGTGACAAGTATTTAAATCCCTGACTGCACTGTAAACTATAAAACCACAGTTAATCTTTCCATACCCAAGCTATGAAACTACATTTCTAATCCGTCAAACAAAGTCAGCAGGTCACAGTTACTATTTTTAGTGTCCAGATTACGGTAATCCTACCACTTGATATCTGCCACTTTCTATTTTGCTGCAAACATTGGAACCCAAATATAGTACATAATGATCACACCAGGGAAGAAATAAAGGTGTTAAGATTTTTGGATACACTCAATTGTCTAGATGTGATATTTTTATCATGTTTTGAATCAAGAATTTACATATTTAATAGCCTATAATTTCAACATCTGTGTACTCTATATCAATGCATCCAGCTTACATGGGGGTATTTATTGCATTTCCACGTGGTACTTATGGCATCATGGAAAATGTTTCATTAGTGACAGAGCAAATCAACTGGTTGTTCTCAATGTCTGGATCATATTAGAAATACAGCAATACTGCCAGTAAATCCGGTTTCCTTGGAAGATAAGCAGACAAAGCACAAGGGACTGTACTGTGTCTTTTTCCTACTGGCAAGAAAAACATTTTTTTTTGACTGTATGGTAGTGTTCTTAGAATTTGTCTACATTCCTTCCAGTTTTTACAATTACTGTTTATCTGAAACAGTTTTTGATTAATGATTAAGATAAATAATCTATTTAAGGACCAGCTTACCCAAATTTTTTTTTAAAAAAGGCAAACAAACAAAAAACAGAATTTCTCTTTTAACTTAGATGTATCTGGATTGCTTGTAGATTGCTTGGTGCTTTCAAAACACTGAAGAAGGCAAAGTTTCATTACTCATACCCTGGTTACTGTGAACTGTCCAGCGTGCTGTTGTATAGAAAGTTCTATTCAACATAGTGTAGTGTAATATAGTATAGTATAGTATAGTATAGTATTGTACAGGACAGTACAGTACAGTATAGCACTCTTCTATGTTCATTTTATTGGTGTCTTTAAATGTCTACAAAATTATCCCAACATTTGCAAATGATATTCCTAGTTATGTTGAAGTGGTCCACACATTGCTTTTTACAAATTATATTGCATGTAATTGATAACTCATCGTTTACAACTTCAGCAAAGCTCATGATATATTTACTGTTGCTGAATGTGTTTTCACAGGTATTGGACTTTGAGCGTGAGAGTGAATATATCCTGGTGCTTAGCGCCCAGAATCCTGTTGCTCTGGTGCGCGGCCGATATGGACCAGCATCCACAGCAACGGTCTCTATTTATGTCGACGATGTAAACGAGGGTCCGATCCTGTCTCAGACCCATTATGAGGTGACGGTCAGAGAGGGGGAGGAACCAGGAAGAGTTATTGCCACCATTCGAGGTTACGACCCTGATTCTCACCCAATAAGGTAACCAGTTCAGGCAGGCAGGACCGTGTGGCATCACGTTTCTGATTTTACAGTTATGTGTTATCTTTTCATGCAGATATTCTCTTCAAGGGGACACCAAGAAATACTTCTCGATAGGGAAGTATTCCGGTGAACTGAAGACTGTGCAGGCCTTGGACAGAGAGGAAAACAGCACATACACCATGGAGGTCATTGCAGTGGATGGACGTAAGATCATTCCCATCAGTATTAACATCACACAGCTGTTTGTTTAGAGGTAGACTCTGTGTATGTTCAGTTAGTCCATAATATAGCACACAGCAGTTGTGATTTTTGAGTTACTTGCTAATGAGAAGAAACACCAAAGAATTATCATTTTTATTGGGCACCTGTTCCACATTTCTTGTGTTCATCTTAGGAAACTCTTCCTTATCTGCATCCACCCTGGTGACAGTCCAAATCCTGGATGTGAATGATAACAGCCCAGTGCTGGTCGGAGATTACTCCTGGAAGTACCTGTGCACGCCTCGCTGGGAGGACCAAGCTCTGGTGCTGGCATCACGGGACAGTGATGGACCACAGCATGGAGGACGGCTCAATTTCTCCCTCCGTAGTGACGCCACGGTTCGACGTAACTGGAAGCTAACGCCTATTAATGGTGAGGTGAATGCATGCAAGGAGAACCCAGTCAACCCACAGCACACAATAAAAGCTCTATGATTCAGAGAGACGAGAAAAAATAAGAAAACAGTGTGAGAAGCTCAGCTGAACCAATTTTCTAGTAAATTTGAGAGGTTTAACTAGCTGAAATTAGAAACAGACTGTCATTATCATGATGTTCTTATCAGTTATCTGGTTCGCTACCGCTCATGTAAGCTTCAGACTGAAGGCACACTTTTCATGTCAAATATTTTTTTAATTGCCTTAACATAGATAGATTTATACATTATCCTGTAGTTTGAGAAGGTTTAAGATATGTGAATATTGTGTCTTTTTGTATGGTCCTGCTACATTACTAAGCTGTTCTGATTAATGTGCAGAGGAGGGAAGTTAATTTACTGGACACGACAGGTTGTTGCCATCCAGTCACAAGGTCATACAGTTTGATATTACTGGGAAATGGATTTCTAAATGCAGCCAGTGGACATCAAGTTTGCCACAGTGTTCTAAATGTTTTGAGTCATTTTGACTTTATATGAATTAAAAAAGGCTGTTCATGAGTACAGATAGTCAAAGAAACTGAGTGATCTGTCCCTGAACATGTGCAAATCACCCTGTGCTGTTCTTCCTGCATAATTTCACCTGCCCTATCTGGGATGGAAGATATAATGTAATTATGTTTTTTTTCTCCCACAGTTGTAAATTGGTAGTGTTGGGCTTATTTAACGCCAACTATTTACAGCTATGACGTCTGTCATTAAGTGATTCAAACAGCTCAGCCGCTTCTCTCTCAGGTTTTTTTTTTCATCTTGCTCTTTCACTCCCCTGTTCCTGTTGGTATTGATTGAGCCCAGCTGTAATTATATCTTCTGTGTAATTTCTTTGGCGTCACCACTGGTTTCCTGCCAGCTAATGGGGGCTAAAAGAGGAATCTCCCAGAATGCTTTGCACCTGGTCACAGGCAGTGATGGTTATACCAATAAAGGTGCACTTGTGCCAGTGTAATTGTGCTGCTGAGGTGCACAATTCGCGTGACACAAACACAACCTGTTATGAAAAGAACACGTGTGTGAGTGTGTCTGCCAGCATGCGTACGTGTGTGTGCGCGCGTGTATGTGTGTGTGTGTTTATCGTCATCATTCATCTCAAACCTTTCAGGGATGTGATTGGCAGTTCTTTTCAATGCAGAAATCAGTTTATGAGGTGGCATGCTCTTATTCCAATTACATCCACTCTTAATGACTGTTCATAGAAGCGAGGGAAGGAATATGTTACATTCCCGTCTGCCTGTAACACATTTACTGACACTTTCATGTAAAAATTCTTTTTTTGGCACCATAGCCATCCAAAATAGTTCTGGTTAAGTGCGTAGTCACACATCCAATCTACAAAATGTCACACCAGAAGTAAAACGGTGCAGGCAGAGGATAAATACGTGAACATTACCGGCCTCTACAGACGGGCTACACAGCCCATGTTTCCCTGACTGACAAATGGAACATGAAGGGGAATGATGGTACAGTGCAAGCGCAGACTTGAAGGCCCCCAGATAAGGGTTCAAACAGCTTGATAAAACGCTGCTCTTTACAGGATGGGGTTTTTACATCATGCAGCCTGGCTTGTATTTAAGGCTGATTTACAGAGATAAGATAAAAAGTGATGAGCTCCAGACCACTTCATACGCAGCCCGTCAGCCTCTCTCATGCAGTGTGCTGTGCAGTTATGAAATTGTATGAATGTATATTTGCTTGATTTTTGTTCCATTGTTTGTAGAAGTTGTTGTAAGACTGTTTCTGATGACCTTTTCATAGTTTTGTACCAGTGTTGCTACTGTCTGCTACAGGATGTAACAAACTGGGTCAATATATAATTGAGGGACTTTTGAGGTCCATGGGATATATCTTGCATACATTTTTATTAAAGGTGAAAAAAAGAATGTTTTGTTTTATGTTCGTTCTGATCATGTCTTTATAAATTCCATAAATATTTATTAAGGAAACAATCACTTATTACTAAAAAATAACTGGATATCACTAAAATGTCAACTAAATAACCGTTCAAATTTAATGACAACCACCTTCTAATTAGTTAAACAATAATAAAATGACTTTATTCAAAGATTGTTTTGATTGTGTTTTTTTTTTTTTTTTTTAGAGATAATCATTTTGGCAATTTATCAAATTTTATATGGAAAATAACAAATTGTATCTGTGTCCGAGAAATCACTTTCAACCAAGTTACCCATTATAAAAACACCTCTCAAGGAAGTGTGTTAATTCCAGATCACATGACCTGCTCCACATGATGTCATTTCCTCCTGAAGAAAAGACTGGCCAGACTCCAAGGCTTTCTGAGTTATTTAATATAAAGTAGTGTGAGAGTCAAGTGTGGATTTATTGCATGTCAACAGGTTTACTACAATATCTTTAGAAATAACTTTCAATTTCAATTTTACTCAATTGTATATATAATATTTAGAAGAATCATCCTGTAGAAATGCCACGTGGTGTTTGGTTATAGGTGGCCATGTTGATTTTAGGCCTGAAAACTGCAAAAATGTAATCTGTGATACCTGTCAACCATGTTGCAAAAAGTCCCGCAATTATATATTGACCCAACTATTCTGCATAATCTCCTACCTTTTTCACAGTTGATTTTTCAAAATCTGTAATTTGCTGAATACAAATAATGAAAACATTGTTGCTACTATTGTGTATATATTTCTCAATCCATCAAATACAAGTGTCAAGCAGCACACATTTGCTGTTGTAATAAGGTTTCACACGGAGCTTTGGTGGTGAAGAAATGTAATCAATCAAACAATGACAAGAGCACACTTGATCACCTTTACCTCATCATTCATGCCACAGGGAAAATGTCTCTTTTGTAATTCTGTCACAACAATGTTTGTCCTTCAGATACTCACACCAACCTGTCCTTAAACATCCCATACCTGGCCCCTGAGGTCTACACTGTGCCCTTCACCATCTCTGACAGCAGCTCTCCTCCCAGGAGCACCTTCATAAACTTGCCAGGTAATGCTGACACTGACGCTGATGAGCTAAAGTGAGCGCAGGGAGGTTATGGGACGAGAGCGTCGGAACAATCAATAGAGATCAACCCCCATGTGCCAGCTTGTCCTAGCTCTGCTCGTGTTTATTAATGATGCAACGGGGCTTTACAAATGATTTTTCCAGGCTTGTGATTACACAGCTCTCTTAAGACTTTGTTCTGGCCAATACAACGGTGCTGACACCTTATGTATATAACACAAAAGGACACAGAACTTCTTGTGCACGTGTTGGAATATGTTACATGGCGAAGACAATGAGGGGATTAGGTACACAGAGGGTTGTCCACTGATCTGTTTCAGAATTAAATCAGTGAGGCACCTTTTACAAAGCTCTCATGTGAAGCATATGTGAAAATGACATTTTGTATCATTTCCTGCTATACAAGTTTAAGTTTTTATACATGAAATAGTACAAATATAGACATACGATGTGTACAGTATATGCAGGAAAACGGTAATGTCTAAAACTTAACACTGAACAGAATTATTCATTGACCTGCTCAACATGCAGTAGTTATAACATTAGTTATGGGCACTGGAGTGTTTTTGGTTGGAGCAATATTTTTTGTGATTATAAAATTCCCAAACCATGTATCAGTGAAAAATGTAACATGATTTCTTTCACTGAGTTGTATTTCCTGTTAGGCAGAACTACAATGGCGTGTGATGCTAAAATCCCATGATCTATGAGTTGTTGTTGTTTTGTTTTGCTATTTTCCTCCCTTGTTGTGACAGTGACGGTGTGTCCCTGCAACGTCAGAGGAAATTGCAAAATGGCTGCCAAGCAGCTGCAGGGAATGCCGACGATTCAGTCTGCTGTGGGCATTTTACTTGGCACATTTGCAGTCATAGGTAAGCAGAGAAGCTGATGAAGCAGACTGAGTGTATAACGTGAGAATACATTATATCATCTGTTCATCTATGTATCTGGTATCATCTTTTCACTATATTTGACAGACAAATAAACAATAATAGAGCAATGTTATAGAATGTTGTGTTTATGTTTCATTCCAGGAAGCATCCTCATTGTTATATTTGTGAGACTGTCCTACCAGAACCCCGAACGGCCGAGCAAATCCAACCAGGAGAGGGTTCCCTTGAAGATTTCAATCTGATCGTGATGCTACTCTGCTTGCAATGCTGCTTTCAGGGCACTGAATTCATTTATTCACCATGAATGTCTAAAAGTGTATGTTGCAGTTATCAAATCAAATTCAGATGTACACAAGATGTATTTTAACTCAGTCTCGTATGTTGAGCACTTAGACTTGTGCCTAATGTTAGCTTACGTATTGCTGTTGAGCTGTTACTTTGTTCAGAATGGTCCCTATTTACTATAATATAATGAGGGCCATGGTATGGAAAAACATGTTAAATTGTGAAGAAGTTGTTATACTCTATGAAAAAATAACAATTTTAAAAGAACATGTCCAAATTTTTGAGAAAAGGGTAATAAGTTGTAACATTTTAAAAAGTGACTTCGTTCTTGTATATTTACAATTTCCTTCTTGAAATATTTTTTTCTCTAACTTTTTTGTTGTAATTTACACTGCACATACCTGTTATTCATTTATGTTAAGCACAGCTGGTCACTGAGTTTGGAACCTGTTTCTTTAAATTGTAATTATGATTAGCTGTTACACAAAGATTGTTGGAAAACAGAAATCACATGAAATATGCCCATGATTGTTGAGATGTGTTTTTATGTAACTGAACATATGAATAGAATTAAAGCATGTTAAAAGCACCACATAGCTATACGATTCAACGTGGCTTCAAATCCTCATATATTTTCATTTGTTCTATTCATTCTATTGAATTATGACTGTTTATAAATTGGTGTAGAGCCGCTTATAGCTGTGGGCCATTGTGACCTGCTATCTTCCACATTATAAACCAAAACACGTCTAATCTAATGAGACAGCCAGAACTTGTCCTGTGTTTGTAACTGCATTAGCAGCGTGCTCCAGTCTCTGTGATTAAGGCTTTACAAATGCTGACCCTGACAGCCTAACAGGCAAGCAAAGCTATATTCAGACCAAAGTGTTGCTATGAATAGCTCAACAACTGAAGGTCCACTGAATGACATTCATCTAGCACTGTCCGAAGAAATAATCACCTCCCACTTACAAACTGAATACGTGCTACATGCTCATCCATTTAGCTGCTGTCTCAGTGCTGTAATTAAGTTTAGATAATTGTTCATGCTCATCTGTGAGGAGGAAAACGGGGCCATCGGTGATGTAATTCAAAACTCCTTGATAAGGTTTTTGCAGTTAGATACAGATCATTTTTGTCACCAGCTGTTTGCTTTAGCATCATTTAATGATGACTTTAACTTGAGCTAAATACTAACTTTGCCACTTCCCCAAAGTCCCTTTCTGGTCATTGATTAAACCCATAATAACTGAACCATTTATATCTTAAAATGGCTTAGATGCAACTCAGCACCTTTGCATCCTTTGGAGTATGTGGTTCAATCCCTGCCTCTCTCTCCACCCACCCTTCTCCATTCGCTGCAGCTCAGGCACACCAGTTCACCTACAACTCTGCTCAGACACTATGAAATTTTTCTACATTCCAGAATGGCAACTTGTACTATCAGAGTAATTCTGTCATGCATGCCCAAACTGGATACTTACGGCTATTGATATGTGAAACCCCACCCCAAAAAAATGGGATTTGTTCCATGGGATTATGTAGAAAACCTAGCTATTTGAATCAGTGTTTTAGACCAAGGTGAAGGTGGAAATGCTCAGCCATAGTAATAATTTTTTTCACTCATGATGTGTCTCCTAGCATATCAAAAACAGCATATGGTCATGCTCAAAGACCCCATCTGGTAAAAATAGACATATTTTTTACCAGATGGGGTCTTCAGTGATGCTAAATCCAGCCAAAACTTACAAAGTTATGTCTTTTTCTTAGCAGATATGCTTGTCAAAATAGCTAAAGAACAGGTGTTATTAATAACATTAACAGAATTCCATTCAGCTGATGCAGTGAGTCACAGTGTGACAAAGAGCCAACATGCACAATAAAAGGACCCTGAAACTGGAGCAGCTTCACAGAATTCAGCCATTCATTATATTATTTTACACCCGACCCCACTGAATGGAGGCATCTACAGTATATTAATGTTATCACCTATAAAAACAAGAATGTTTAGGTGCACTTAATGTCTTATCATAGATGAACCAAAATGTGGTCGTATTTTTGTTTTCTAACTTGTAGCACAGTCCGAAGCACCAGACTGAAGAAACACAGGTAGAAAAGGATGATGAAGTTCAGATTTACACAGTCCAAGGCTCACCTGTGTGAAGGTTTGCGGCCTTATTTTTTAGCTCCCAGACCTGAGTTAGCAGGTTATTGTGGAGTAAACAAGGAAATTTTTGGGTGCTTGTCTTCTTTACTGTTCCCACAGGCGTGAAATCGGGGGAAAAAAAACAACAATAAAGGAGCAACAAGCCAAATCTAAATGGCAAATCTAAAAAAAAAAAACTATTTACATACTCCCATCACAAATACATGTGCATGAAGATTGGATGCTCACTCAACTGGGCATTTTCAATGTGCACTGACTCACCAAATATACAGACAAAGCTGCTGATAGCCCACGCACACACTGCCCATTTATATTAGGCTATTTATAACGCTGGATAACTGTTCCAATCAAAGCAAGCTCCAAGTAGAAGTAAAAGTACACTGAAAAGCACCCAGAGGGAGATGAGGGAGCGGTGGGGAAGGGATTATCTTGTGACATGGGGTCAAACGTTATTTGGGAGGTAATGAGCCTCTAACTATAGCCTTGATGTGTTCTCCAACAGATCTCCCGAAGACAGGGATGGCTCAGCTGGCGGACTTGGGGTGCAAGGCTACGGAGACAAGTGGGGGTGAGATTTCCAATCACTTTTAGTACGTTGGGAAATGACAGATAATGCACCACATATGGACGGAAGCTCAGGGACAGGAACAGCGGAGCACCGGCCGGTTTTCCCCAAGAGGCCGGCCGGTTTTCCATTGCTCAGTTACTGACACAGACGAGTGTTTTTCCTAATCCCTCCTCCCTCTGGTCTGAGTTTCCCCACAGCTCGGGCTATTTTAAGCTTGTTTTAAGATTGCGTTGTTTTACTTTGGCTCCAAACTTGACAGTTTTCCCATCTGTAGCTGTTAAAGACTCGTTGTGTATCAGTACTGCTGCAAGTCATTTCTGAATCGTCTATTATTGTGAATGTGACATATAGCCCTTCCCACAGCCTCAAAATAACAATTTTTCCCACTGAATCTCATTGAACCATTGAAGATTCTGTAATAATATTTTATATTAACAAGAAGTTCCACGTGATGAGCTCACAAATCCCCACCACAGCTCCCCTCAGTTCTACAGTGAATTTAAACACCTTTCAGCTTATTGTTGGGGCTTCTAGCCTGAAGCTTCACTGTTTTGGTTCACTCTCATCAGCATCATTTTGCCCTGCAGTAGAAGATAGTGTACAATGAAAAACCTCTAAAAAGCCAATACCAGCACCAAAAGATAAACAGACAAACTTAGAGGGTGTCTGGAGGAGAATTTAGCTGTTAATGTTTACCTCAGGGGTTGGTGGAGGCCAAAAATTGAGCTAAAAGAAGAGTAAATATTGGACTCACATCTTTGTCAACATGTTTGTAGACAAAGACCAACTGAAGTTTGTTTCACAAGCAATGTGAAGTAATGCTAACCTGCTCCTTTGTAGATTCAATCAGTTTGTGTGTCACCATCTCTTGTGGATTTGATGAGAATTTCAACATGAATTCCAATTTGTATTTTTTGGTACACAGGCCTACTCAGACATCTTGATGAGCTACCAGTTTATTGTTTATGTGAGTGATTTGTCGTATCTGCATACACCACTGAGATGTGGAGATCAGATGTATATACAGTGCTCATTTGCATTTTGATTGCATTGATTCGCTGCAAACTGAACTCAAAGTAAACACCTCATTTCTTCCCACTGATTGGATTGTATTCAAAGCATTACAGGTTTTCATTTTAATAGCAGTAGAATCAGTTCTCCCACCAACAAAGGTAAGGAGCATGTAGAACATTTCCATCCTCCTGATATTGTTCTAATGGAAACTCTTAAAGGTCAAAAACATCAGTGTTCTTTCTTTGAAATGACCCAAAGAAAGGCTGCAATAATTGGCCTGCTAAGTGTGGGAATAAAGTTGCTGTTAGTTGTTTCAGTATTCTCTGCTCTTTCAGTTAATTATGTTTGACTAATATAAATTGCCTGCAATTACTGGCAGTTGAGTAAGGTCAGAGGCTGTTAGGGTTTTCCATTTACACAATAAATCGATTCACTGTCAGGAACGGTGCTGCGTGGCAGTGACACAATTCACTGGTGTGTTATGTTGCATCACTGTGACTGATGTGCTCCAGCTGTCCACTTTTACAGTAACCCCACTTTAACAGTTGATTTGGCACAAACATTGAGACTCACTCTGGGGCTTGAACAGAACGACACGCTTCTTTGCAGCGGACCGCATGTTACCGCCTTCCTTCTCCTTTAAAACTGGGTTGAGTGGAGTTGACCTGCGATTGCAGGCGGCTGCAAGGCTGTCTTGTTTCACATAACACTGTCACTGGCAGCGTGAGAAGCTGTTAATCCTGTTTGCTTCAGCTCTGCTCTGGCAGTGGTGGAATGGAAATTAATGCACTTGCTTAAATACTGTTCTAATGTATAAATTTGAGGTAATTATGACTGTCGTGAGGTAATTCTGTCGACTAACTGTCGTGCCGCTTTGTACATTTTTGTAAAGCTATTTGTATTGCAGTTTTTACTAGTTATTGCATTGGGAGTTTCCATACAAAACAAATGTGGATGTTATCTGATGCACTGTTTTCAAAGCACTATCTTCCAGTAACATGTGCAAAGTTGACTTTATTGGCAATACAACCCATCTTCATTCTTTTTAGCACACTGGTGCGGCAGGATTTTTGGTCTAGTATGGCCAGTAGGGTGAGTAATGTTAACAAAATTTGGAAACATATTGCTGCTGCCTTTTTGACTCATTCCTAATTGCATTTCATTGGCTTATCATTTTGTCTTCTGTGGCATTTCTGCTTTTACTTGACATTGTAAGGAGACAGTAAACACAAGGAGAAGAATGGGTAGGCCGTGACAAATCTTCTGGTTTTAGGATATGTCTGTAGTAATTTAGCATTTAGCCTTATCGCATATTTATCACTTGTTTTTGCACTGGCTGAAGTTATAGCTTTGGGGTGACAGTGCATAAAATAGAAGAAATTACATCCATCTTCTCCACCTGCAACAGTAAAATGCTAAATTCACATTTATATAATCAGTGATGATAACCTTCAAATATAATATACCATGTTGTTGTGCTTTTAACATGAGTTACATTTCAATACAAGACTTGTTCTTGAACTCATTTGCTCTCTCATTGCAAGTGTGCAGCCAAACTTTTTCACCTCTTCTATTAAGTTTAGTGCAACATCTAAATAAAGAGAATATTTTTTTTGTGTGTATAAAGGGCACATTATATAATCTAAATGTTTGCTGAAAAAAGACTTAAACAGCAACTCTCTTAGTTCTGTCTTCTGTTTTGTATTATTTATTTATTTCCATAATTTGATGTTCTGGACAAGAAAACAGTTTAAGCTGCCTGTCACATGAAATGGACATTTGACAGAGTATGTGCGTCACTCTTGCTATTTATGGCATTTCAGAGTCTATAATCACTCTTACATTTCAGTCTATCAAGACAGGAAGCTGGAAATCAACAATTTGATTCAGGAAGCAGCTGGAATACGCACATGAACGCAAACCAGACTCCATCACATTGCACTGTGTGAGTGTTGCCCTCGCCCTCTAATGTGGACATTTATCTTAAAAGCACTGCAAGGTGGAGGAGCAGAACAGTCAGGTATTACAAAGTGAAGACAGGTTATTCATGCATTGCTGGCTTTCTTGAAGTCAAACATAGGTTCATAAATGAGAGTTTTAGTTTTAAAATATATTTAGGCAAACCAATTTGATGATTTTTTCACAAGATTTTCTGTTTGTTATATCTTTTTATGTATTCAAACATGGCATGCATTTAGGAACAAGGTATTACTACATGCATAATTCAGCACCGTTAGACACCACTGTGCAAACATCCTTTCCCTCTGCCTCCCCTCACTCATACCCTAGGCTGCATGTTAACTAAATGCATTTATTTAATTAGCACAAATCCCCAGCAACAGTCTCTCTCAGACAGTTGACACAACATGTCCACAGAGCAACAGACACATCACTAACAAATGACTACAGAAAGCAAATATGTAATTCCATATTTCTTTGGGAATCATATACTTTACCATACAGGATTATGAACAAAAAGAAGCTTAAAGGATAAGGCTGGCAATATTTTACAAATCTATATTTAAATCTACAAATAAATCCCATGAAAAGACAGAAAACAATGTTGCAGTCTGTCTCGTGTTTTCTGGCTTCTCTGCTGTGAAAGCCAGAAAGCCTCCGCCCAAGCTACAAATATATATTTCATTTTTAAATAGGCTCAATGATTTCCAAAAACAGATGGGCACTGTCATTTTTAGTAAATATTACAAAAGTGCTCTTGTCTGGGACTATTTTGGGGTTCAGATTTAAAGTGGCAGTTGGTGTTTACAGCAGAAAGGCATATTTGTAATGTGTAATCTGGCCAACAATGGAGAATTATGGGACTTTTGTTACACATATGGTACTTGGGGTCAGTTCATTTTAGCATCTATTAACAAAAACAAAAATGTCATGAGGATTACCATTTAGGTTAATGAATACAACATAATTCATTAAAGTGTAGGGAAATAGAAAAACACATTACGTAATATTGCCTCAACATATTCCATGTGGTACTCTTGAAAATGCCATGTGAGGGTGAGATAGGGGCACTGAGTAAAGTGTGCTGCACAGCTAGAGAGAGCCAGGAAAGGGAGGACTCAAAAGGTTCACATGAGGCATCAGGACACAGGGTGCTGACTGAAATAATGTCCAAGAGGTGCTGCTGAAAGCATCATGAAAACTCAGCACATGTGCATGTTATTCTAGGCAGCTGTGAGGAAAAAAATGGCAAGACATGTTGCAGGAGGGTGAATTAATCTGACATGAGGTAAAGAAAGAAAGCAAACAAAGGAGTTTAAACCCAAATTTAGCTTTTTGTTTTAATGTCACTGTCTTCCTTAATTCTTTTAAAGCGTATTTGCTTCTCTTTTATCACCTAGCAACCTGTTTCTATGGTTACAAAAAAGGCTTTTGTGTTTCTTTTCACTTGAGAAAGACTGTACAGCGCTCCACTTTAGACTTTAACTGTACTTGCTGCGGAATAATCAGCAGCATTTATGAGGACAACACATATGCAAAGTGCATTCACTCAAATTCAGTATTTCATACTTGTCTTTCCATTTTAATGTATAGATTAAATGCCTATTAGTGTATGAAGTGCTTTAAATTAACCCCACCTCAACCTGATGCAACATTAAAGTAAGGCTTACACAATGATCGCTAATAATTCTAATACAATGTACAATGTCAAAATAGAGTAGAAGAATTATAACTAATAATATGGAGTGAAGCCTCCATGTTTGTGTGTTTTGCTGTGTCCCCAGTCTACTGAAATAAAGGCTTTTTATTTTTCAAAGCAACCTTGAGTGCCGAGACCTGGATTTTCAATGACATTATTAATCCTTTCTGTGAGCATAAGTGGTTTGAGGGACATAGTGCTTCTGTCACTTTCCTATTTCATAATGTATGATGTATAATAATAATTAGTCATAAAAACTATTCTACTTGGTTTAGATAATATAATTCTCATTGCATAATTAAGATTCTCTTTTTAATTCTTTCATTTCATATTTATGTTATTCACTTATTGCATATACCTGTTGCTAAGTTATACTTTTAAATAGATAAAACTTATAATGGAGTATTTACAGTATAGTGTTGCTGCTCACAACAAAGTAAATGATTTGAATATTTATATATCACAATACAAGAGGTACAAAACAACCCATTTAGTTGCCAAAATAGACATAGCATACAATCAGATCGCTTAAAAGTTGAGATTTAATTTTCAATAATTTGATCTTAAGGTGGGAATAATCATCATTTAAAAATTAGGGCTCATCAGTTTTTTGTTTTTTTTTTAATTTTTGGGTTTTCTTTTACATTTTTATATCTAAAGAGGAAAAAAGACCACAGATCTTTATCTACTGGTAAGTGACCGCAGCAAATTAGCCTCAAATAATGGCATGAAAATGCTCCAATCATTTGTTTCCTCCCAGACTCAGTCATCCCACACACATCGTTTACAGGCACTGACACATCTCCATCTTGGCAAAGACATTTGCATGATTACACGCCTCAGACTCGACACAGAAATAGAAATGATGACCAACGAGTTGCTGAATGGTTAAAATAATCATTTAATGAGCAACAGACACTCACGTTGCTGTTCCAGCATTTGGATGGGCCGAGGCTGAAGCGTAACAAAGCTGCAGTCTTGAGAAGATTGTAAGAAACCCACAGACACAGACTCAGCTGCAGACACACACACACACACACACACACAGTCCACCTACACATCTTTGTTCGCTGAATGTGGCCTCTGCCATCAGTCATGAACTGAAGCTTGAGTGGGATGAGACCTACTGTCCTTGTGTGGGCAAACTTGCTCTGAACTATTTTCAGCAAAATACACAAGCGAAAGAGTTAGAAGGAGAGGAAGACGAGAAAAGGTTGGTGAGGAGTAGTAACACACTCTGTTTCCACTGGAAGTCATAAAGCCTTTTGACCTTCTTCTCAGAGTTTCTTTTAATGTGAAGTGCACAAGGCTGATAGATGCACATCTCCCAGAAGAGTTAGACTTTTAGCAGTTTCAATTGAAACCATCCAGAAACAGCTGACGGCATCACAATTCCACTTATTCACGTTTACATATTGTCGATAGTTTCACTGTTTGATTTTCACTTTACATTTTCACTCTGTGATTATTCGGCAGATTTGTTGGAGGATCTCAAGCTGTTAAGATCATTGAACCCTTAGTTTTACCTTCTTCTAGATTTTATCTTTTTGAAAAATGGACATCATCAAGGAATTTTCAAATTGTTTATCCAAATACATCCCTTCATTTCTCTCCAGATGCACAAATCTCACCAAAGACATGTTTAATTTTGCCCAAACCTTACAAAAAAAGGTTACCTATCTAATTCCTGTTTGACATTTAGAACATTTATATCCATGAACCTAATCTGTGCTTCATCTCTCTTTGTATTGATCCTGCATTCATCTAAAGTATTGTGCTTTCCAAATCTTTTCTCATAGCTCTCCTATGATGCTCGCAGCTTTTCAGAACACCTGAATAAGTAAAACTGTGACGCACTGAGGCTCTCACAGAGAAAGATGGGAGTGAGCATTTAACTAGTTTAGCAAAGGACAATGAAATGTGACCTGTATTGGTCAAATAAAGCCACAGTTATGGACCTTTTCTATTTTTACAGCTCTGCTCTGTAACAATAGCTTCTGTCATGTGACAACTGTAACAGTGCCAATCACCATTTCACAATAGTGGACATGCTTATCTGTCATCAGAAGAGAGCTCCATAAACACTAAGTAGATGGAAAGAATCTGAGGGCAAGAATCATCAAGCCGTTAACTCAGCAGCTGTTAGGCGGTTTGTTTCTGTGAGGGCTGCAGGCCGGCCAGCGCTGTGGGCTCGCTGATTACCGTCTTCACTCCACGGTGCTTTCCAGCATCAGGCCGAGGGCTTGGCACACATGTGACCTATTGAACGGTGACTGGAAAGCTTTGCAAGTGGTGCTGTCAACACCAGGACATAAATAAAGCTAAAGATAGGGTGATGTGGCTTCGGTCGAGGTTTCTGGTCAGCCAAATGCTTTTTATAGAAACACTCTAATTTATAAAAGGGTAAGAAGGACTATTTTTGACCCGTTGGACTTGGGGGATAGAGATCTTGGAAACTTGTGACACTTCTGGGCGCATGACTGACCCCTCTGACTTGAATGTGTCAGTGGTAGTTGGTTGTGGGAGTTGCAGCAGATAGCAGATGCGGCAGGGATCAAACTGGCCAGAGGCCTGTGATGTTTTTGGAAACAATCCAGAGGGACAGACAGAGAGATGATCACATGGGTCTATCCCAGTCAGACCTGTTAACTTATCAGATTGTTCTTTAATGCAGCTGTCTGGAAAAGAATTTCAATGAAGCATGGATCTGTCTGCTCCACTTTAATTAAAATCCAGTGTGTTTGTTCTTAGACAAACCAAGAACTGCATCATAGACTTTTTCCGTGATCATTTTCTTGTTATAGTTCACTGTTAAGAAAGACAGCCAATTTTGTGGCCAATTTTTGAGATGATCTCCCTCATCTACAATATTTGTAATATTGTAGTGCTGTCTGCCAATTAAAAAATGTGCCTTTACCCATATTAGTTTACTGTTCAGCTCTATGAGCAGAAATATCAGTCAAATAGTCCACAATTGAAATAGCTGAAGAGCTATTGAATAGTTTGCCACAGAATTCAGTGCTGATATTTTCAAAGTCCCTAGACTCTGATCATCCTCTTTTCCTCAAGCATCACTACTATTTCACTTTCCAGTGAAATAGAGTCACAAAAACAGCATAAATCCTGCTATTGTAACCACCAGCCCTTCCTTCCAGTAGGTTGACATCAGATTTGCCACAGATGTTTAAAGTCACTGTGCTGACTTCTGATGTAGCACCATCCTCAGGTACAAGTGTTACCTTGCTCAATACTTGGTTTTACTATGAGATATTTGCAAAACTAGCATGCATGCTAACAGCAGAATTCAGCTTAAGGCACTGGTTGGGTTGGGTTAAAAAAGCCAAGATTGCCTAGAGTTAGTTAAGAATGTCAAGATTGCCGAGGCTTAGGTTTAAAATTAAGAGATTTTCTTGAGTTACATGAAAAATGCTGAAATTGCTGAGAGTTGGGTAAAGAATTTCAAGTTCGAGTAAAAATGCTGAGGTTGTTCAGAGTTGCATAAAGAGTGTCGAGATTGCTTAAGGTTGAGTTAAAAATGTGGAGATTGTTGGTTTAAGATGGTCAAAATTGTCTAAGTTTACTGTTGAATGACAAGATTCTTTGAGTTAGTGTTATGAGTTTGTGTGGTGTCTTGCCCAATTTTGGTGGCCATATGTTTGTGAGGGGACTTTTTAATTCATGAGTGACCACAGTGAAGGAAATAATGCTTAAAACACATTGATCAGTTCACTTGAGTTTTGTGTCTTGTATTTTTGGCCATTTCAAACTTATGTGGCTTTGTGACTGCAAATTTGTGTTGTTTTGCTGTTTTTCCATATGTGTCTATGTGATCAGTGTTGGGACACTGGTTGATTAGGCTGAGTGGCTACAGCTGCTGCATCCGACGCACCTGCTGGAGTGATTGGTGACACTCCTTTAAAAGACAGACTCTCGAGCTGTTCAGATGGGCTCCGACTTCACAGAACTGCACATCATATTTCTCTGTTCGTTTGAGAGCGGGTGTCAAATAGCTCTCTTGTGAGAAACAAAGCCCCTTTGAATTGTGTTTACACCCTAAGCACATTTATTTCACCCTCCCCTCCTTTTTGTTTGGTTTTGTTTATTATAATTCTTCCAGCCATTTTTGCTGGCTTAGTGGGTGATAGAGGCAATCTACCTCTATCACCTTTCCGAACCCATTTTGTGACCTTTTGTTTGGTTTATTTGTGTTGGGGTTCTTTGTTTTGTTACGGTTTTCCTTTTGATACTTTAATAAAGTTTGGGGTTCTGGGTATTTTCCTGGGGTCCCGCTTGGGAAACGTAACATTAGTAACACTGTTACTTGCTCAATACTAGAGATTGTTAAGATTGTTTAGAGTTAGGCTAAGACTATCAAGATTGCATAATGTTAGCATAAAAATGTTGAGATCTTTTGACTTACAGTAGGTCAAGAAGGTTGAAATTGTTTTGGGTCAGGACAAGACTGTTGAAATTGATTAGACTTTGGGTAAGAATGTCAAAATTGCTCAGACTTATGTAAAGACCGTGAAGATTGCTGAGGTGAATGTGAGAATGTTGAGGTTGATTAAGGTCATGTTAAGAGTGTCAGGATTGCTTAGGGTTAGCAAAAAGGTTAGCCAATCAGCCTTCGTAAACTGACAAAACAAAATTCACTTGATTGGCCTTTGTACAGCCTCACAGAGCTGACCTAATGATAAACTGTCATTACACCAAGAAGATGTCATTATATGTTATGTCATCTTGATGAAGCGCCATAAATACTGTCTGCAACAGGGCTAAAAACCATTCCTCTAAAATGTGTCACATTCAGCATTGGAAATTGATTTGGTCTGTAGTGATGCACACCAATAAAGCAAAAAACACAAAATGTCTAGCCAATTTTAGCTCGTGTTTGTTATAATAATGGCTGTCTATGACTGCTGGTTTATATTAACTCTCCTCTGTATTGACTGAAATAGCTCCGGATATAAATTTCTGATTCTCAGGTCTATGGGGATTGGTTTTGTGTATCTACTCAGCCGGCCAAATGTCTCTGACATTGATTTTAAACAGAGGTGTATGAAATAAATAGGGGTTGACTGAGCCCTGATGCAGCTCTGGCTGTGTGTGTTGCTATAGACACTGTGCAAACACAGGGTTGTGGATTGACTCAAGGGGATCATGAGGGTCACTGAGTAAAGTCGGTTCCCCGAAGACCGTGTAGGTGTCTGTCGCACACTCAGTAAGTCATGGCTCAATGCTGGGTAACCCCACACTAACAAGATCAGATGTCAGGGGGCAGGGTGTGACTGTCATACCTCACATACTGAGTGTTATGTCTCCATAAACACTTACTGTAGGTAGACCAAGTCACTGAGACATAATGATAAAATTATATACCAAGGTAGAAGTAAAATAACAGATATTTTCTGAAAAACTTCCATGGATTAAAACATTTTCGGTATTAAAGTTTATACCCAACTAATTGGATAACACATCCTGACCTCTCTACCCTGACGGCAAAACTCTGTTGTCTTTAATTATCATAACAGACCACCAACACAGTACCCAGGAGAGGGAACCTCATCTCTTCTTCTACAGTGATTCATAATCCACTCAGTGAACCAAGGCCACTGCCCTACAACCTTAATATTTTTGGTGTATATATACAACCCATAAAAGGTGTATATTGTTTGGCAAGTTGTTATGGTTATATCTTAAACCTGACCCTGAACCTGTGCCAAGGCCAAACATCAGCACCCAGGAAAGACAGGTGATGTGTGTGTCTGTGGCCGGTTAGGATGGAATAAGTTGAACATCGCTGAGTGTCCACATAAAATAGACCCAAGGCTAAATAAAGCTCACTAATGAATACAGAAGCACACACGTGTCACTGAGGAGGAGGAGGGGTCTTCAGGGGAAAGAAGCGTTAGATATTTTTGTAGTATGGTTTTATTTTCTGACAGGGTGAGGGTGATGGATCACTGGCTCATAGACAAGTAGGGGAGATATGAGCCGGCCAAGCGTTTGTGTTGTGTTACATGTGCTGTTTGTATCCATGGCAACTGCACCATGACCATGTCCTCTGATTGCCAGATAGAGTCGCTGCCCTTGACAATATTGAGAAACTTAAAATGATTTAGGAGTGGAGCATCCCGTGACTCAGTCTGTGTAGATGGTGACACTTTGACAGCCATGAGATCAGAAGGTTAGAAACTGTTTTTTGGTTTAGACAAAGTAGTTACTCCGGTTTAGTAGAATGTGTGGTTTGAGCTTTTGCAGCTTCATGGCTGCCAAGCATAGATCAAATTAATTTATCAACAAAATAATATTATGTAAGAATGAAATCAGATTATGAAACTTGCTCTACAGCAATTGAACACTGCTGAGAGATTCACAAGAGAAACATGAAACACAGATTGGGAAAAAATCAAAGCAGCCTTCCGTCTCTGTTGCGAGCTAAGCTTCAGAAACCTTGGAAACCACACTTCCCACTGTGCGTCTTATGTTTACCCCACTCTGTCCACTTCTGTGAAGCTACAGAGCTGGGGGAGCTCTGCTGGAATGTAATTAATTTACTCAAGTACTATACTTAGTTCCAATTCTGAGGTATCTGTGCTATAAATTTTTACTTTATGCTGTAGTATGTCTAATCCACCTCATCACATGAAGGCAATATTACACTTTTTATTTCATTGCATTTATTCATCAGCTATATTTACTTGGGACTTTACAGATTCATGCATTGCTAAAGTAATACACTCGGCAGTATATGTAAAATTTAGCTCCTTCTGCAACAAGCTGCAGCATAAAATGCTGCTTACACATTAATGCATCCGTGATAATAATCCAATAACACTTAGATAAAGACACAACACTGGCAGGAGACATTTTTCCGCATGAGTACTTTTACTTTTGATACTTCAAGTACATTTTGGTACTATTTACTTTTATTTAAATGGTATTATGACTGCTTTAAAGACCTTTACTAGGATTGAGATATTTTTACATTCGAGTCAGTCGTTAGCATTTTTCTTTTCCTCAGCGAAACTCCTCTAAAAGCACAAAAGATTTGCTGATGACTACTAAATTGATTTTTGACATGTACAATAAGAAGAGTATCCATTTAAAGGAATAAACCAACCATGATTTTTAGAGGCAGGCTTCATCCATGTATGCGGAATATGTATCAGTTACCTTATTTTTCATTTATTTTGTTAAATACTTAAGTGGTAAATGGCTGGACATGTTTGGTACTGATACTGAAAACAATAGCGCAAGATGATAAATTACGTTTAGGAATCATAGGCACTAATTCACACATTTCTCTGTATTCTTTTTATGTCCTAAATATGTATATCTCTCTGCTATCCTCTTAGGAACTGAGTTTATTCTTTTGTTTAGAGTGCAACTTTTCTCTATTGCTTGTTTGTCCCGCAGGTTTGTATTTCACAATGTTGCTCAAATGTTGCTGTGTCTGGGAAAAATCACTACAGCAAGTAAGTAGATATCCTGATGCTAAAAATACATGTGACTGACTCTATTTCTGAGGCCTGACTACTAATATCTTATTACACGGCACATCGATTGTGGCTGAGGATGATGTGCCCGCTCAGGTATTCTGAGTCTCAATAAAGCTCACTGATGCTGTTTTGGAGGGATTATTTGAGAATATGTGTTAAATATACTTCACACAGACACATTTTCATTATTTATTTATTAACCTGAGAAAAGAATTTTTCCACAGCCATCAGATGGAAATGAAACCAGGCAGGGTCATATAACTTCTTGATTGAGACTCTTGCACAGTGGCAAGGAGGACAGACAAAGGCAAGGTCAAGTGTTATTGATAGAGATACAGAAAAACAAAGATGTGTTTCTGCTGTAGTCAGCCATTATCAGCACATCATTTATTTTCCACAATAATCTATGTCCATGCATTGTCATGTTCCCTGTTATGTTTTTTGTTTCTTTTTCCCCTCAAAAAAATCTGGTACTACAACACAATTCAGTTCTCTTTGTATTTCATACAAAAAGACAGTAAATGCTGCCACCTACAGGATGATCAGCACAAGCTGACCACAGTATGTAGAGCACAAACAAAAAAATCAATGAACAATGTGAAAATGTAATTAAAATACAAAAAAAAGAAAAGAAATGCCAGATTGTCAGCATAGAAAAACATAAATTCATCACAAAAGTGTTGATACACACCATTTTATTTCAATGTTATGAGCATAAATAATGTGTCATTTTGATTAGGGCACATGTAAAAATCTAGTTCCTTGTGTTAAATTTGGGCATAGTTTTAAGAGGGAAAAAGCAGACTTCAGAGTGATATATATTGTCTTTTTTATTTAACCTCAGGAAGATGTTGTTAGATGATAAATCAGTTAAATTCAATAAACTACCCTCCTTCAGTCTGGAAACAGACCTCCATCTTGCCATCTGCTGGACAAATATTGATGCCACACGTTAAAGACAAACTGAATTTCGATTTTTAAAAAATAAGCTCAAACACCTTCATTTATTGGGTACATTTTAAAAATACAGGGAAGCTTTTCAAAAATATTAATGCAAAATGACATAATATGAAAGAAACTATTTACAATTTCCTTAATGTCTTATTATATCATATTGTCATTATGTTATCCCTGCATTAATGAAATACGTTTATTCTTTTTTGCCGCTCCCAACCTTACCCTGATTTTTGGCATCAAGACTTTTTAAACCATTTATCAAACGCGCTTGAAAGACTTTAGGTGCAACTTTCTCGTCAAATTCAATGTTGAATCTCCGTTTGTGTGATTCTGAATTATTCTCCCACTATTTACAACATTTTGTTTCTGATGATCTGAAGACCTTCCGTCAGTTAAGTCCGATATGAAAAAACAGGTGTGTTGACCTCTTCTTTCCCTCACCTCAAAAATGTCTTTTGGTCAGTTTCATTTCTCTCAGGTGTTTGATCTTCACAGTACAGACTGAGAACGATTCTGATTTCAAAATCTTCTGCAGAAGGTGGAAAGTTTTTCTGTCCTCACTTAAAATCCGAGTTTAAAATGTTTACCTGAGAAACATTTGCAACAGCATAAGGTCTTTAACTGTAAACACTCTACCATATTGAATATAAAAATTTCAAATAAGAGCTGTTCAATGTACAGTTAGTAAATTATTCACTGATTACAGTCCATGTTCCTTCTCTCCATCCATCACCCCTCCAGGATATAATCTGGCTACTAATTACCTTGAACCCACTATGGCTAATTCTGACCAGTGAGAGGGAGTTTAAACATTTGCTTCAATGAGTCCTATGTCCGAAATGTATTGTAGATACAAGGTTCAGTTATTTCAACTGGAACAAAGAAGGTGAACAAAGCGATTTGGTGAGGAGAGAAATCGCCAAACTGTAGTCCATCAATGTAAATGTGTGTCTTTCTGTTAACAACCTGCTGTTTGATATTGATCTGGTTTTGAAATGACAACTTTGTGTAGTTTGAAAGTACAAAATCGTGAATATAAAGTGTGTGTTTGAGGACAGAAGCAAAAGCTTGTACCAGAAAGACTCTATGTTCACTTCATGTAAATGTTGAAGTTCTTCAGGCCTATTCACATGACAAAGAAAATTCTGTAAAAGTTATTTAGAATTTTATTGAAGTTCAGCAAACATGGCATAATTCTGAATGCATTACAAAAATATTCAGACCACCCATAAATTACATTTTTATTGTTTTTTCACATCAACAACATACAACAATTATGACTGAGGTGCCATTCCTAATGTGTGCGTTTAGTTTTTCCTTGTCATACCCCTGCTTAGTAAAATCCCCATCCATCTAAGTTAAGCAACAGCGTTGCACAAAGCTGCCATAACTCACCAAAGTGCAGCATCAAGGCCTCTGTCAGGTATTTACATACAGGACTGTGCATGGTTTTGGGTTTTTTGCAAGTTCCAGTTCAGAGGTGAGCTGCTAATAACAGTGTGCATTACATCAACACACCCTGCATAGTAGAAACACCAGATCAACATGTGACACTTCAGACAGAAACTCAGAATGAGGAAGACAAACACTCAGAGTTCAGCTGAATAATTAAATTCATTTTGGTCTTCTCTGTGCTGCTGGAGTTGAATGAATCATAAATCCATGAATGAATTTAAAGGATTACACTGTTAGGCGGTGGATATCTCAAGCTCTTGAGCTGCAAAGGACCTTAGACTTTCATGCCTTCAGTCAGGGACAAAAGAGCAGTTTAGATGAATGCTAATCTGACCGGACGGGATCTGGCCACAAGGACTAGGAATCCACCAGCAATAGGCTGGATCAGCAGAGGATCAATCGGGATCAGTGAGGAGGCTGAGGCTTTGGATCTGCAGACAGCACAGTGGTACTGTCCTAGTGTGCAAACAGCAACATCTGATAACAAACTGAAAGGGGCCTGTTAATAGATGTATCACCTTGTTGCCTTAGCAACACATGTGACGTTGAAAATCTCCAGAGGTATAAGTGCATATCCAGCATTTGAATCTTCAACTTATAACTTACTAATAATAAATAATGGCCCCAAAACATACAGCACTTTTATTATATAGCTGCTCATTCGTTAATGTGAGTATCATTATATTGTATCATAAAATCCCTTTTATTGTTTTCCTAAATCATTCATTGACTGATTCTTCCTGCTGCCTTTCATGTTTCTGACCAGTAGAGGGAATTATGCATCTTAACATGGTGGCAGTGATGAGAATTCCTTCAACTTCTGCACCAAGCAAATCAGACATCCTCAGGACAAGCTACCATGAGGTGAAAAGTACACTCAAATTTAATGCATTCACGACTTCAGATCTCTTGAGGTCACATTAATTGGAGGAACGCACTTTCCTGCCTTTGAGAGGCTGCGGAGGCCGGAAGTTGTTTTCCATGCGTATCCGCTGATCCTCCTCCTCTCCAGTGAACAGAAGCATTCGGAACTTCCCCAGCTGCAGTGGGAGAGACAAGAGAGAGGATTTTTGCAAAGATCCACACTAAATGATACACTAATGTTAAGGGACAACACTAATATTCTGTATATTACGGCCAACAAATTCCATGAAAAGACCAAATCCAACAGTATATTAGTTAATTGCAGAGGGCATTCTGACTTCTTTCATGCCTTCACGGTTCCCAACCCCAATCCTATTAATCCTACGAAGGGCATAATTAAAATTTACCACATATTTATACTTCAATGCTTTAAAAAAAAAAAAAAAAAGGCTAAATAGTTATTTAAAACAATTTGACTGCACTTTCTAGTGAGTATTACTTTGACAGAAGTTGGGGCTATTTTCAAAAGCAGTTTTGGCCATACACAGCCAGTAATAATTAGTAGGATCAATTCATTATTATTTTTATGGTATTTATTGACAAGAAAAATATGGAATACTAGGCCTGGCCTTTATAATGCTACTTTCAAAAACTTACAACTACTCACACAACCCACTCAGATTGCGGTATTTCCCCTTAGCTCTATGTCTACCCTTATGTAGGGAAATGAAAAACAAAATAATTCCCAGTTATGTAAGGGCTTTTCCCTGCTGGGTCTCCATGCAAGCATTTCTCAATTAAAGCCCTGCACCCATCCAGTCATCCATCCATCAGAATAATCAGCTGGAGGGGATCAAAGGCTTGAGGCCTGGAGTTATAGTTTGTGGGGCCAGTTGCCCAGCTTACACCTCACCCCCAGCTATGCTACAGACGTGGCTTTACAGACAGATCATTCATGACAGCACCCAAGGTGCCGCTGTCACCAGAACTCTTGATTCCTTTTGCACAGTCCCGCAGTTAAAAATGGGCAAGTAGACAAGAAAAGATCAACCAAGAGTGAGAGTATAATCCAGAGGCCGGCAGCAGTCGCCACAGGGCCAGCTCACAGGGGGGACCTGGAAGGCATGTGCTGCAGTCACTTATTCAGCTTAACTTGTCAACAACCTGGGGTTATCCGACCAAAACTTTCTGATTAAACTTAAAAGTGGTAAGAGGGGTGGATAAAAACAAGCTCTCCCAAACATGGCATTCCCAAAGAATGGCCTCTAAATATAACACCAGGCCAAATGGTATATTCATGCACACGCTACAGCACAGAGGTAAACCCCACCATCACCCCCACAACTACTCAAACCTGAGATCCAGTGATGCTGAACTTTGGTTTTGACAGTAAAGGACTCGGATCCCTTGAGCCCAGTGAAGCGTAGCCTAACATTATGCAGGCCAGGAAACATGACTGTCACAACTGACTGACCAGCTGCAGCATCGCACTGCCTTAAAATCAACAGACTTACACACGCGCACGCACGCACACACATATATATATATATATATATATATATATATATATACACTGTATCTATTTGTGCAACTGTGTGTTCTAGTCCAAAAAGTAATTTCAGTTTTTCAAATTAAACAATCTGAGTAAATGTCACACTTGATATCAATGAAATAACGATACACATCAATGGCTTTGTCAAATGTAACATAGCAGTAGGCAGCACTTCAAGGTTGAACAAATATGTGCATTTAGAAATCAAGAAAAATGTAATTTTTTTGTTTTTTTCTTTAAATAATTTCAATGTTATATAAGATATCAATACTTATTTAAATAAGGATTCTCCTCATTTAATTTAATGAATGACGGACGTTTACTTGCATACTTCTGGTACAGCAGTTGTCTCTTTTTAAGCCGTCTCGGCAGATCTTTGACTTGAGGAAATATAGAGCGTGTGGTGGAGAGGTTTCCCACAACTGGCTTGGTGCCATGATTGCTAGATTGAGGTTATTGCTGTGGATGGCTGTGCTACATGACCTGGAAAAATTAATAAGGGTATTGGTGGTGTATAGTCTGGTTTGCTCTTAATGTTCCACACCAACACTAAGAGAAAAGCTAATTTTTAGGAAAGTAACTCCCTCTCTCTCAGTCAAAATTATTTGAAAAATATGTTGTGGATAAAACACACACTGAAATGTACATAAAAACGGTACAGAGTTAAAATATAAATCTCTCATCCATCATTCAAATAACAACCAAGACACTGGCCTTCCAATTTCTAATGCCGAATAAACATCTCTATGATGCTAATATTTGATATATTGTTCTATATTTAGGATTACATTTAAACAACTCAGAAGAACAAAGATGTACATATGTTTTAATATTCAAATACTATCTACGGTATCTTTTATGCTCTGTGGTCGAGGGTGCAGCACTCACCTGTTTTTCGGACACTGAAATCGGCTCCTTCAGGATGATCCAGGTGACGCTCTCATGCAGGGGGGGTGTGGTCAGAGATCCCAGGTAGGTCCAGTAGTGGAGGCTGCTGGGGAGGAGGCACTTGGGGTTGAAACCTTTGAAATCTGTGAGGCTGCCCTGTAACAGGAACACAAAGACAACATCCTCTACAGAACTGCAATAATGCTAAAAGCAGGTCTTGAACATTGTATTTAGTAATGAAGATTGTGCCTGTGCAGCAGTTCCACTCAAATACAGTACTCGCCTTGTATTTCACCATATACAGAGCATCCGTTATCACATGGAGCCATCTGTGGTCATCACCTGTCTTACATGAGAGATTTTTTTTTATTACTATTATGTAATTTGTGACATTTAGACTACATCAGAGCTTTTTATGTATACATTCAGTATAATTGTGTGAGAGTTTGAGGCAATAGATATTCAACTATTCACAGCACAGTTGTTTTTTGACAACCTTTGGAATCAGTACCTGCAATTATGCATTAAAACAAAATGGCAATTCTTTCTGCTTACCACGCTGTACAGAAGTGATTGTATGAGCACAAAAATAACGTCAGTGGGGCAAAAAAAACTACACACACCTGACAAAATGTGTGAATTATCAGCAAGATTATAACACATCCTGCCCACGCTTTTGTTCAAGCTGACGTGAGTTAATGCACACCTATGAGAACAACTGCGAAACTGTCAGACAAATACAAAACGGAGAGGAAACGTACAGCAGCACAGAGTGGAATACTGCATTTCAGAGAAACGGCTTACTTCTAAGAAGATGCCAAGGACAACGAGGCCGTCTGGAGCTGTTGCTGCCTCACCAAAATTTTTGTATTTGACGGCGTTCCAGTGAACTAAATGAAGCTAGAGGAGGAATAGAAAACAGGTTTTTATCATTAGATAAATTCAATCAAATTATGCATGCTACTTGTTGTCATTCCTGTGTGCTGATAAAATACAACACATTTATTTTTGCAGGAAAATAGGAATGAAATGCCACTGTTGCTCACACATCTGTAGGACTCTTTGTAGGGTCATAAATATAAAATGTGAGAAAATATTTATACACATAGAAAGCCATATTTTGATTTTATTTCATAGCAAAATACATTACCACATGTACCTTACAATGCAACACACCTTGTCTGAAAATCATTTATTCTGCATGTAGTTATCAGACACCAACACACTGTATTTGGATCCAAAACACTGACCTCAGATGCATAGCTCATTCCTGCAACAGTGTGCTCAGAGCCATGGCATCCTTTTCCACCCCAGTGGAAGTGAAACTGTTTCAGTCTGTAAGCGTTGTCAAGAGGGCCTCCCCGGATCACTGCAGGGATGAGACGTGTAAAAAAAGAAAAAAAAAAGTTTGGCATCCACACACATGGATGCAGTCGCAACCTCCTCCCTGAGAGTGTCAGAGAAACTGCTTTGCATCCTGTAGGAAGCATCATCCAAACAGCCTGGTACAACACACACACACACGCACGCACACGCACACCACATAGGATGAGTCAACCTGGTAACACCCAGCAGACTTTCACCCAGCACGTTTCTCAGTCAAACCCAAGCAGACAGACACCCTCCCTTACCAGCTATCATATCTCTAGCACAAGCTGTAGTGAGACATGCAACTAACCAATCCTATGCCAAATATAGATGTCGCTGTTTTTATTTCACTTTCAATTCATGTACATTGGCCAGCAAGGATATATACTAACTCTGATCTGTGTCATAATGAGGTTCAGCCCATTACGGATCTTAACTTCTATCATGTTAGCTATTCTAACATTTAGAGGTAGATCTTTGAAACTATATAGTCAATCTGAATTACTGATTTCCGTTCCTAACCAAAATAACAGCAACACAGCAGTGTGAGTGCACGTGCACAACCAAACCCAGCCACACATGGCAAACTGACAGCAGCAGGTTTAAGGGATTTGTGCACCTCGTTTGAGTTATGGAGAAAGGCTGATAATGCTGCATTGCTTTTTCCACACGTTCCTCCTTTCAATAATTATTTACAGTAATAGCTATTTGCTCGCTCTGGGGAAAACGTCTCAGTCAAATCGCTCACATTTCCGAGCTTATCATTCACGGTAATGATAGGGTGGTTAATATGGATCCACCCAGCGATAAAGACAAATATTGTCATAATAACCACTGACATTGCTTAAAGGTTATTATATCTCTTGTCCAGCAGACAGACACTCATACAGTTAAGTGCTGGCTGCACTTTTTGCAGCAGCATAATCAGAGGTTTATTTTCAACCTCTGATTATGGTCAGTTGTGCACAAGGTTTGCACTTTCTGAAAATTAACGTAATCCCAAATTTGGAAGAGCATGTCTACAGAAAGTAAACTTTTAGCACAGATTTCCAATGCACGTGGCTGGCATCAGATATAAAGATTATCTCTGAACTGTGACCTCAGACCACAGTTTCCTGCACATTGTCCCTCCCAAGATATGACTGCCTAATCAAGTTTATGTTTATGTTCTTTTCACCGCATTGGTTGCTGGTTGTGATTTGATTTCTAATTTAAAAGATTTAAAACTGAAAGTACTGCAAACACAAATCTAGATATTCTTACCTGAACGGTCATCTGAGTCATCAAACTCCACAACCACTGAGTGTCCATTGTTAGAGATGTTAATGGAGGTACAATGGTCATAGTTCAGGATAATCGCATCCAGACTGTGATCATGTGCAGCCTGATGAGGGATGATGTCAATTGGGGATTGCCGGCTTCCCTGAGCAACGGGGTAGTTTCTATGCCATAGAGAAGGACCTTAGCAGACAGAGTCAACAGAGACAAACTTACATAATGACAATAAACACAATACTGCACCCTCAGCTTCAGCTGTAATTCATGGGAGGAACTAAAAAGCCTCAAGAAAAAATGCTTTAGATATGTCATAGTGTCACCTGTTAAGAAAAAAAAACAACAATGAACCAAGCTAATGAGAGAATAACTTTTGTGAATCATTATTTTTGGGAGCACACCTTCAAATATACACAAAAAAAAAATCAAAGAGAAATGAATGCAAATCACTTGACACCATGTCATTGACAGCAGTAGCATGTCTTAAAAACATCAGCCATAATACAAATAAAAAAAACAATGTCTTTTTCACTGGAGGACAAATCGAGAGGGATGTCAGGTTAAGGTGACAGCAGTCATCCCTTTAAGCGTGCAGTTAATCTCGCAGCATGTTAAGCATCTTAACATTTAACTGTCTTTCTCCTCTGCTTAAAACAGAACCTGCTCTCTGCACAACCAACAATCGGTAAGTATTTTTTCTGCTGAATAAATGTATGACCACGTGGGGAAAAGCATTACAGACTGCGCTCGGACCCTGGATGCTGTATCTTACCGTCCTCCTTCCCGTATCCCCAGTGGTTCCCAGTCATCGTCCCGGTTAGTGGATTGGATTGGATCGGATCGGAGCTGCCGGTGCTGCACGTGGAGGGGCACGAACATCAGCTGGTGCAGCAATTGATGAAGTTTATGTAGAGACCAAAGGAGAAGGGAGGGCAATTATCCCTGTGGGACACGCCCCATTTACGCACGCACGCACACAAACACACACACGCATACGTATTGGGGGGGGGGGTCCAAGCTACATTTTAAATAAACAATATGATTTCTTCCTTATTTTTAGATGTGGTGTGTTTTAAATATTTCATTGTACTGTTTGTAGCAATTTTAGATTTCCATTCTGAGGAATACATGAATGGGTTTTTATTAGTTGTTTTTGTTGTCAGTCACACAGCACACAACTCACTGCAACCAAGAACAACAGTACCAATTTTGCTGTTCCAATATTACTGGTAACTTGTATATATACATAGATAGATAGATAGATAGATAGATAGATAGATAGATAGATAGATAGATAGATAGATAGATAGATAGATAGATAGATAGATAGATAGATAGATAGATAGATAGATAGATAGATAGATAGATAGATAGATAGATAGATAGATAGATAGATGGATACTTTATTCATATTCAAAAGCATGTGCAATTTATGTTCAAATTGTGCCAAAGAAATAGCATGAGGGCCCTAAAAAGCTGCTATTTACAGAGGTGTGCAAAATGTGGTTAATATTTACAATAAAGTGTACACTGGGGTTATTTACAATAAAACGAAACGGGATATATGTATATACGTGTACACACACACTGTAAGAAGCCTATTTGTTTCGAAGAAATCTCACTGCTTACTTTTGTGGTTTGAAGAATCAGCTTCACTCAAAATTTTGACTGTGGTTTAACATTTAGTTTAGTTGTCCTTTAGCATTGTATGTCTGAGATCCATGTACCTTCAGAATTTTCTGCTTCTTTCATTGCCTCTGCAATCAAGTCAATTGTTAGCATCGTTGTCTAATTAAAGCACTTTGATATGCCTTGTATATCAAATTCAGGATGCACTGTTAAACTATGTATTGCCACTGCTAAAATAGTCAGGTCAAGTTCAATCTGCAGACGTTCTTTTCTTATAGCCTAATGTCTGTGGCATTTTTTGTAGCAAAAATAAATGCTTCAGATTCTCAACCATGATGATTAGCTGTTTTTCCCTTGCCTTGCATGTTAAAAAATATAATAGCAAGAGGGGCTAATTTTAATAATGCCACTAGGTAGCTTCCCAAAAAGATGTTTTTTTTAAGAAACATAGTAATTTATTTGTTCATTATATTTTAGATTTTTAATCAAATTTCTCAAAGTAGCCACTAAAGCATTTTTCTCTCTGAGTTATAGTGGAACTTAATCAAAAGTAGCAGAAAATGGAAATACTGTGGTTAAATTGCTACAAGTACTTCAAAATTCCACTTTGGCTAAGTTGCTTGAACAAATATACTTCCGTGACTGCATTTATTGCATATCTTGCACACAGTAAGGGAGCTTGTCCTATTTTATCTAACACAATATTAATCTTCAATGACAATTTACCATTTTATACATGCCCAGTATAAAAGCATTTGACTTAAAAATTGTCGAAATGCCTCAGAAGATGTCCCAAATTACTTGAAATTTGTCCAAAATGACTCAAAAATTTTAAAAAATTACTCAACAAATGTTCAAATTGAGCCCTGCAATGGACTGGCGACCTGTCCAGGGGACCCTAATGAGGATCAAGTGGTGTAAAGATGATGGATGGATGGATGGATGGATGGATGGATGGATGCTCAAACTGAGTCAAAGTTTGTCCCAAATGATTTGAAATTTGTCCAAAATTACTCAGAGTAGTCCAAAATAACTGGAAACATGTCATATATTACCTATACATAGTCAAAATGACGCAGAGAATGCCCCAAATTACTTGAAACTTTTCCAAAATTACTTGAATACATGTCTAAAATGACAAAAAAAATCCAAAATAACTTAAAACATGTCCTAAATTACTAAAATATGTGAAATGTGTCTCAAAAGATGTCAAGAATGACTTAAAATTTGCCCATGACGATTTCAAACTTGTCCTAAATCACTCAAAGGTTATCCAAATTGATTTGAAATATGTCATAAAGGGCTCAAAAAGTGTCGAAAGTGCGAATGTGTATGTTCACGCGGGCACGTTTCCGTCGAATCTGCCGATGCGGAAGTAAAAATGTGTTCATAACGTCACTGATTGGAAAGCTATCATGGCAGCGACCAAAGCCTCCAAAGAACAGAAATACGACAGGCAGCTCAGGTAATTTAAAATCACACTATAGTTGTTACCCAGAGAGTGCATTCCTTAAACCAAAAAACTGAGCATTTCGTGTGAGTGGTCACAGCAGAAACATTTATGAGAGAGGAGTGCTAATGTTAGCCAGCGTTAGCTTGCTGTGAGCGTTATAGTGAAAACAGCAGCACTAAGCTAGCACATTAGCTAGCTATGAGGGTGATGGGATGGGTTTCTTTCATTTTCTGTTCGGATTTTGCTGGCCCATCAGGTCTGCCAGCTTCTCCAATGATAGCCGTGATCCTGTCATCATTTATGCCGCCTGCAGCTGATGGTTTAGCCGCTGTAACAATGCAGAGTAGTCGATGCTAAGGAAGCTGTCCTACCATTAACCAAGTCAGCTTGACAAAGTGTCTCACAGTGTTCTTCCAGCTGCTGAGTGAATTGTATCACTAGATGGCAACATGTTCGTGTTATGTTGTGTGCTTTCAGACTGTGGGGAGATCACGGTCAAGAAGCACTGGAGAATGCACATATTTGTCTCATCAACGCCACAGCAACTGGAACAGAGATACTGAAGAACCTCGTACTTCCAGGTAAATAGATGTGGTTCTGTGTTGCAGGTGCTGATGAAAACATTGTCTGATACAGGGCTACCGCTAACAACTATATTTCTATCTCACCAATCGGTGGATAAACTATAATTTCCCCCTAATAAAGGACAATGACCATTTCACTTAAGTCCGTTTTATGTTCACTAAACCACGTTTGATTGTAAAATGCAGCACTGTATGAAATGAGCAGCAAAGGTTTGCATATTCAAGTGCAAAACTGTGGTGTTAAACTGGTAACTTCAACTTGATAAAAACAAATACAAAAGATGGCTAACTGTTTAAGTACTGTAACACCAAAAGAACACCAGGTTTCTATTAAACCTCTTAAGAAGTTAAAAAGTTTGTTCTGTTCAAAGTGCAACATGGACATGGTGGATGATTAGAACAGACCAGCTAAAGCAACAGTTTTTCTCCTTATTGTTTAGTTGTTTCCGGAGTTATTTGCTCTTTTTAGTTGTGCAAAACAGTAGCTTGAAAATGACGTGGCCTTAATAGGCTGTGTTTCTGTCAATATTCCATACTTGTTCCATTACCTGATAGCCGTAACTTAAAAATATGTTAGTGAGAACAACTTGCTTGTAAAAAAAAAAAAATATATATATATATATATATGAAGTGCATGTGAGACCAGGAGAAAAGCAGACAGGTGTAAAGTGTCTCTGCGTTGAGAAGAACCTGTGGGTTTTCTCTTCAGTTGCTGGTGCCTCACAGTGTGCTGCTGTTGTGCGCCTTCCAAAATTTCCACAGTGTAAAAGTCACATATTTGTTTTGTGATGGTTTGAAAAGCCTTGGAAACCATTATCTAAAACTTTAATGCTTAGTGCAGCTGACCAGTGACTGGAGGCCACAACAATTGATGTCATAATGCAACAATAAGTGATACTGAAGAAAAACATTTGCTAGAATGAATCAAAATTTAAAAAATGACATGAGTTGGGTAAAATCACTGATATCAGGCATACTGGCAGCGTCAGCACCATCAATTATGTTCACTATTCGCAGCAGCTTTCAATCAGCAGGCTGATTGAATGAATTGATCTCTTTGTCAGGTATTGGAGCATTCACCATAGTTGACGGACACACAGTCACTGGGGAAGATGTTGGAAACAAGTAAGACAGCAATTTTTTGACAGCCGATCAAAGCCTATAATAATGGATTTCAGTTTTACTTGTGTGTTCGCAGTTGACCTCTTTACTTTGCCTTGCAGCTTTTTCCTAAGCAACAACAGCATCGGAAAGGTATATATTTCTGAAACAAATGAACACAAATCCACATACAGTCAGACATGTAATTACCAATGTTTCATCTCTTTGCGTCTCTCCTCTGTGGTCAATCATAAAGTTATTTTTTAGTATTGGTAATTGGAAACATGCTGTGTATTTGCATATTTGCACGAGCCCTTATTTTAGTATTTATGTTTCAGAACAGAGCACAGGCTGCCACTGAACTGTTACAAGAACTGAACAGTGATGTCTCTGGAAACTTTGTTGAGGAGGTTGGTATATCATACAAAAACACATTATACCAGTAAAAAAATTCCACAGTTTTGAATACAACATATTCATGTCTTTACATAAATATGTAAAGACAATTTATCAGTATTTTCACTCTGATAGAAGTGACAGGGATCTGTCTTGTATTTTCTGTCACTCTTGCAGAGTCCAGACAAGCTTCTGGACAACGATCCAGAGTTCTTCCACAGGTTTACTATTGTCATTGGTGTCCAGTTGCCTGAAAGGTAAAAGCGCCTGGAGCATCTTTTGTTTTGTAACAATTCATTTCTTTTGCAGAAATGTTAAACAGATGGGCTTAAATTGTTATTGTTTTATTTTCTTTCTGAATGACTTGTCCGATTTTTGTCTAAAATTCTACAGCACGTGTTTGAGGCTTGGTTCAGTCCTGTGGAATGCCTCTGTACCTTTCCTAGTGTGTAAAACCTATGGCCTGCTAGGTTACATGAGATTGGTGGTGCAGGAACATACAGGTTAGTATCCTCAGCAATTTAAGTTGTTCAAGCTTCATTTGTTGTTATTATATCACACAGCATATTTCAGCTGATTCTATGAATAGAAATGTGTAATTCTGCCATTTCATAATGAGACATATATGTAAATTTTTTCATGTATTGATATTTTCCCTACTCTTTCTGCAGTGATTGAATCTCATCCAGACAATGCCTTGGAGGACCTGAGGTTAGACCAACCTTTTGCTGAATTTCAGAACCATGTTAAGTCCTATGACCTGGACAGCATGGACAAGAAGGTGTGTGTTAATTCATATATGCACATCACTGAGTTGAAACTCACCTTTTCAAAACTAATTCATTTTTTTCCCTCGTTCTCTCTTTAATCCGTAGGATCACAGTCACACACCATGGATTATCATTGTTGCTAAATACCTGGAGAAATGGTTCAGTGAGGTATAGTCCAATTTTCTAAGGTCTCTTGGTTGTCAAGATATTCAACAAATTATATTAATTTGTGACTGCTATTATCTACTGTTACTGTACAGTAAAATTTTACTCTGCTTTTGTTGTTGGTCATTGTAGCACAACTGTCGGCTACCGAAAAATTACAAGGAAAAAGAGGCCTTCAGACAGTTCATTCGGGAAGGTATCTGTGATCCCCTGGATTGTAGTTGACTTTAAATCCACTGACTTGTCTTTGCAAGTTACCTGGTATTTATTCTCATTTTTTTGTTTTTTCAGGGATCTTGAAGAATGAAAATGGCGTCCCAGAGGATGAGGAAAACTTTGAAGAAGCTATTAAGAATGTCAATACTGCTTTAAATCTAACCAAGGTGCCAGACCTCATATTCTCTTGAGTTTTAAGGCGCTATCTTGTGCTCCACACAACAATTCACACCTTTAAAACCCCCAATAGGGCTGTTCTCACAGTTTACAGTTATGTTTAGCAAGTTTCTTTTTGTAATATCTGTTTTTTTCTGCAGATTCCTAGTACTGTTGAAGATCTCTTCAATAGTGAGCAGTGTAACAGCATCACATCACAGGTTTTCACTTTTTCATGAAAAAATTCTATTAAATACATATTTTTCTATTAAAGATTCAAATAAATGGTTGCTATAATTAAGTGTTGTTTTTGTAAGCTGTAGAACATTTTGTGCTTGTACATGTTCAGAGTCCGTCCTTCTGGGTGATGCTGAGAGCTGTCAAGGAGTTTGTTCACAACGAAGGAAATGGAAGTCTACCTGTACGAGGAACCATCCCAGACATGATCGCAGATTCTCAGAAGTTCATCAACCTTCAGAATGTGTAAGTGTGAAATGCGTGGGTGTTAGCGTGTAGATACGTTTGTAGATTGAGTGACACAAACAGAAATGTATTTTAACAGTTCTCTGATCCAACCGTGAATCTGGTCCAGCATTTCTCTCATTAGAACAGTCCATGGTTTTATGGTTGTAGATGAAATTATATAAGTTTCTGCGTTTTTATTATAGTTACAGGGAAAAGGCCTTGCAGGATGCAGCAGCTGTTTCTAAGCATGTAGAATGTCTACTACAGTCTGTTGGAAAGGTATGTTTTAAGCCCCCATGATGTCTGAATTTAGTGCTTACTTAATCTGTTAAGTTTCTACTCGTGTAATAGATATGAAAACTTTTCTGTGACTAGGAAGTACTGCAGTTGATGTATTACATCAGCAATGTTTCTGTTGTTACAGGTACCAGAGGCTAACAACTAGCTGTTTAGAGAGTTATTATAGGGCAATTTCACCTGTAGAAATAGTGGTCAAGAGAAAATGTGACACACTCCACAGATTCAGTAACAAAACATGATTAAACACGATGCATTCATTACAAATACGTTTGTAGACTACAACTGCAAACAAGTTTAACTAAGTCAGGAAGCCAAATTTGATTAAGTGATTAAGTATTGTTAATTTTGTTGGGAATACATTTTTCTTCATCTTTGTGTCTTTATTGTGGCTTTTAATTTAATCTTACAGGCTGACATGATAGGATTAAGTTATTGCATTTAATACATTTTGTCCCCAAATACTTGATATATATTTAAAATGCATTGGACTAAAAAAATGATGTCTACTCTTCTTTTCACTAGCCACCAGAAAGCATTGCTGAGAAGGACATCAAACTGTTCTGTAAGCATCCGGTCTTTTAAATGTGCAAGCCTCACATTTTTATATTCACTGAGTATATATACATGCAAACATGTCTGATGTCAACCAGATTAGGCCAATCAATAGTCCACATTCACCATAAATATGTGCTTTAGAAGCAGTTGTTTTATTGGGAGACGTTGACTTGGGGTTCCGCTATGTTACTTTAAGTAAATTTTCAAATAAATTACGGGTATTAAGGGCTTCGAAATTGGTCAAAATTGTTTTGCTTCAAATAAAATCGCCTTAAATCACATTAGCTTTATCTGACATCAGAGCTTTTCATTTTAGTGCGCTTGTAAACTGTCATGTTGTCAATGTGTGGAATCGACTGATAAAAGTCTAGCGTGACATTTGCTGCTGCTGCACTAGTTTTACTCCTAACTGTAGGCTTGTATGTTGGTGTCCAGGTAAGAATGCGTCCTTTCTGCGAGTGGTGCGCTGCAGATCTCTGGCTGAAGAATATAGTGTGGATTCAGTAAACAAAGATGAAATCAGTAAGTAGGATATTAACCCCCTTTTCTGATGTTCATTGTTTGTTTAAACTCCTTCTAGTTCTATTTACTTGTTGATATAAGAAATATTAACCGTAGTCGTGTCTTCTCAGCCTCATGTATGGACAATCCGGATAGCGAGATGGTCTTCTACCTCATGCTTCGCGCTGTCGATCGCTTCTATCAACAGCACTCCCGCTACCCAGGTATGACTCATATTGCAAGAACTGAACTGAACAAGATGTGTTTTTGACATTTAGATTAATACTTAAGTGGTAATTGAGCTGTAAAAAAGAAAATGGTAGCTGCTGAAATTCTGTTGAAATCCTCATCCACTTTGTAGGCAGTAAGCATTACAGTTCTGTTATATTTTATGGTCCTACGTTTAACAGTTTCATCACTTGTTGGGTCTTTTATCGATACTGATTGAACTGTGCACCCAATAATACCGCCATCCAAACATTTGGTAAATTCTGTAGTTTTACCAAAAAGAGGGTTTCTGGTGTATCAGGAGAATATCTTCCACACATTCTGATTTCACTTCCTCCTGATGCCAAATTATACAAATAGAAGCATGATACAGAAGGTAACTCAACTTACGTCGGAGTTCTGTTCCTACAGTGTGATGTAAGTCGATTTTCACCATAAGTCAGAACTCCTGCGAAAATATAAACGAAGCCATTATGTGCATCATGTTATGATCAGTTCTTTGGAAAAGTCATGAATACCAATGACTTTCATGCATGTATGAATCATTTTACAAGAAGATAGCAGAATATTTTAACAAACTGATATTGTTGTTGATCTTTTCATCTTACTGTTCAGTTTGAGATTTACCTAATGTGCCTTGCCCGTGTGTGTGTGTGTGTGCGTGTGCGTGTGCGTGTGTGTGCGTGCACGTGTGTGCGCACGTGTGTGTGTGTGTCGAGTGAGAAAGAGCTGGAAATGACAGCTAATTCTGGAGCTAAGTTACAGGGTTTTTGTAGTTATTTTGTCTTTGGCTATGGCCCACAGTAGCCTGTGTGAAGGTTCAATAAACAACCAGAGAATGAGATAAAGGGTTCATCATAGAGGGTCGCTACAATATATTGCACTGTTTCTGTAACTTGACCGGAGTTCGTTGGTGTTTCGCCCTGTTTGGAGCGTTTTATTATATCTAATTTCGCATACATGAAGATGCCATCAGAAGAGTCTGACTTGCGCTTGGGAGCCATAATGAAAGGCAAAAAATTTGCAAATGCAGCACAATCCAAGGTGGCATACAACGGGAGAATGTAAACAAATTCGTCTCACAGCGCAGCGTGACGACGTGTTTGTCCGCTTCTGATGTAAATGCTGTAGATCGAGGATGTCGTAAACCAAGGACCCCCTGTCTTAGTTTCATATCTTTACCCTGTCTTTTATGGCAGGTGTTTACAACTACCAGGTGGAAGAGGACATCAGCAAACTGAAGCTCAGCGTCAACAGCCTACTGCAGGAGTACAGCTTCAACGTCAACATCAAAGATGACTATATCCATGAGTTGTAAGTTCTTGTTGTTGCTGAATTTTGTTGTTCAGTGCTTGTTAAAGAATGCAACACATACTTATTACCATTTCCGCCCTTTCAGCTGTCGATATGGAGCGGCAGAGCCACACACGGTTTCTGCATTTTTGGGAGGTAAAGTTTTTTAAAAATTGATTTTCTCCCTGATTTCCAGCCCCAAAACACTTCTAAAACATCAAGAATTTTTGTCATTATGTTTTAGGATCAGCTGCTCAAGAGGCCATCAAGATCATCAGCCACCAGTTTGTGCCCTTCAACAACACTTTCATTTACAACGCAATGTCACAGACGTCCGCCACATTGCAGTTGTGAAAGCAGTCGCTGATCCTCAGTTTGCTTCCCGAAATATCAGAGAAAACGGTGCAAGCATGAACTGGCTTTTAATAAATCCAACTGTAAACTGCACATCAAGTTTTGAAAGAGAAGAAAATGCCTTCTTTTTCACAGCTCAGTAAGGTTCTCAAAATGTTCTCGCCTAACCTTAAAGTCCTTCTCATGGAGAGAAAGAAGTCAGGACGTTTTCACATGAAATTTTCTGTTGATGGTAAAGCCTCGCCGCCTTCTCAAAAAATATCTTGAATGGGAAGAAATCAAGAAAGCACTTGTGGAGATTTTTTTTTGTTTTTTTTTGCAAGACATCATTAAACAAAGCTGGAAATGAAACTAGCAAATTCAAATCCTCATGTAGTATTTTCATCTGTGAAAGTCAACATTTATGGACGATATCTTACAACGTAGCAGCACTTTGTATACTTTAGTCGCATCTTTCTCTTATTGTGTTCTTTGGAACTAACTGTTTAGAAACACGTAGAGTTTAACTGTCATGTATCGCTATAAAAGATTCAACATTTCACCTAAATTTATTTAATTTTCTGTCCAGGGTGAAGGTGATATGCTCAGTGCTTGTGTTTTTCAGTGTGCAGAAATGAAGTGTCCGACTTTTGGGCTTGCACGGTTTCACCTTGCTTGAGGTACAGTGTGGGAAGCACCTTGAGCTGAGCCGCTATGACTTATTGATTTGTTTAATAGTTGTAACGAGGTTTACACAGTTATTTATCCTGAATAAATGTTAAGGACAACCACGTGAGCTTCCTGAAAGGCCTGTAATATGACTTTTCCACTGGCAGGATCCTCATGCAACCAAGCATAAGATTAGAGGTGGTGAGGATATTTTAATTCAACACTAGAGGGCACTCTGCCATGTTGTACAATTTATTGGTTACCTTATAGTTCCAAGTTCATTTAACATACCTGTACAGTGACCAATTCCTGAATGCTGGCTGGTTACAGGCTGCATTTGATGGAATCCGTTAACAAAAAACTTGCCATGTTAACTATTAACCAGTGTTTTGTTTTTTCAACAGCTGAGATCCCCTGAAATGAGGACACTGGTCTTCATAAGATGCAGAATCCCGTTGGAGAATTATGTGATATAACTGTTGGACAGGGTGAAGTATTTCATTTGTTGTTTTTTCCCAGACTTTAACTGGAAATGGAAATTTGCCCTCAGCAGATCTGCTCTCCCCATGCAGCTATCTGTCACACATTCTCACACACACACTGTCTGAGAAGGATAGAGCAGGTTGCCAAGAAGTAGTCTGGCCATTTTCTAAATCTAGATTTTGTCCACTGCCTCCTAAAGATTATGTGTTCATCCATCCACTGCCTCTTAAGATTACCACGTAGTGGCAGTGCCAGGTTTATAAGGGCAAAACAGAATGTTTTTGTTAAGTTGAAGACACTGACTTCTGCCTGAAGATTAACTGTAGATTAGGTCAACAGAGGTTGCTGTGGTTTTAAGTCCGATAGTTTTTTTTCTCTCACTCCTGTATCCACCTCTTAAGTAAAGATAAAACCGAGGGAGTAGGGTTTCCTTAAAAACAGACATTAACATTATTTGAACAATGTGTGTTATTGGTCATTTTATCCCTCAGTAGCTTGAGGCATCCATAAGGGAAGGTCTTTGCTTCTTATATTGAGAAGATAAGTTTCATTCTTTTGAGACTGCATCACCTGTGCTGCAGCAGTGGTTAGTTTTAGTTTGGTTTCCAACTTTCACTGGTTTTCTTGCTACTAAAGATGACAAGGTAAACTTTCACGCTGCTTCTCGTCTACTCCCTCTGTAAACGCTGCAGAAGAGGCACGAGGTCACAGTCACTAGCAAATTATGATAAGAATGTGTTTAAACACACCAGGATGGTTTCAATTAGTGGACTGTATCTGCTTCGTGCTATCCTGACAGTAACTCATGTGTCTCCTTGTAACCCAACACCCACACTCTTGTAGAGATGGTTACTGATGAGAGCTAACACATAAACAAACACACCAGGAAGACATTTTTTCATGACACAACAGAATCACCTTTAAAAGACTTTTAACTGTTGTGTCCACAGGACTGAAAAAAGTCAAATATTTCAAATGAATGAGGCATTAGTAATAAATTAAAGACTTAACGTTGTTATAAAATGAATTTAAAAATGACACAACCCAAAAAATACATAGTTATCTATTGGCATTATATGCTGTATGCGCTGTATATACAAATAAAAAGAAGCACATATACTTGTTTAATAATTAAAATGTGACAAATATAAAAAAATATAAACATTCTTGATCTCCGTGCTCCTTTTATGGACAGCCAAGAAGGTCCATCTCTGAAATATCCAAACGTGAATTAGCCACGCTCACATTATAATTGGTTTTGAACTAGTTTACTACATTTAACAACATTTAAATTTTTACAACATTTAATCAATTTAAGTGACAGCAGTACTTTGTCCCATGTGAAAAATCACATTTACTCTACCTCAATGCACAATACTTGGATAGCTGGTGTAAATGATACTGTTTTGTCAATATCAGCGGTGCAAAGTAGCAGTTGTGTTTTTGTTCAAGTCAGCAAAACACCCACAGCAAACAGTCCCGTCATGCAGTAGAATTAACTGTGCAAACAAAAAATGTTTTTTCTTTAGTGATCTGATAATCTGATCCTTGTATCTTGTCGTTTTGAAAAAAAAAACTGTTAATTATTTTTCAATAGAGAAGCTTACACACCTTCCTGTTACAGGGAGCAAAACGGGCCCGATGACATGATATTATGTAGCATTATGGTGAGAAACATGTTTATGTCTCATATATCAGCAGGCAGATGGTTCAAGGTTTGTCAGCATGCGTTTTTTATTTTCCACTTAGAACCAGTGGACACCAATTAAACACTTAATCGCATGTGATCGTTAAAAAGATGGCAAAGAACAGGCTTGTTTTTCCGCGGAAAACTTGTTTTTTTTAAATCACTTAGTTAAATTCATTGCTATCGCATGACTGCAGGTCATGACGTGACCCTGTCAGGGCTTAGAAAGTATACATCCAGAACCATGGTCCTCTTTGGGTCTCCAGATCTGTGGCATGAGCAACACAGGCTCCTGCTGCAAACTAAGAGAGCTGAAACATTTTAAAGACTCAAATCAATAGTTTAAATAAGAAAAACTTACATGGCATGATGCTAAAATGGTAAAATGTAGTGCAACAAACACACAAGTAGCGAAGAGTTAATAAGTTAATCACACTAATCTATCTAAAGTGTGTTAACATCAGACACAAACTACTTGTACATGCGATTTATTGTGTTGCTTAGGAGCTTAACTTTTCATGTGTATAAGGCAGAATATGCTTTTGCTTTAGTTTCACTAGAAATCGGCAATATCAGAATTTTTTGGCCACTTGGAGGCAGTAGAAACAAAAATGCTGTAAATGCAGCAATAGTATCTTATTACAGGGCACTTTCATTTGTTTTGATTCATTTAGAGTCATGTTTCTGGCCTTTCTGGTAAATGTAAGTCCAATATTCTCTACTTTTTTTGCTCTTATTTTGATATCCACCACACCCTGAGGAGTGCGTCTGTCTCCTCGGATTCTATAAATGCTCCACCAGCTCAGTGAAGCAAATCAGTGTTGGATGTAGACAGCTAAACTTAGTGTGAACTATTGTAAATCCAAGAAGAGCCACAAATTCTGGTGATAATTATCTGTAGGTGATATATTATAGCAAGCAACCCCTTTCAAATTCTCACAAATTCACTGTTTTGTCAACTGAATGTGCCATGTAAAACTGAGTTTTGGCTTGAAACAGGTAACAGCTGTTAAAGGAATTAAAATGCTCTCTGCAGAAATGAGAAATTCCCCACATCTGTCTCTCTGCATCCATGCTTTATCAAGACCTCAGCTTCCAGGCTCAGCTTGGAACTGCTGCTTTATCTTGAAGCCACAGCAGAGGCCCAACAATGGATGTGTGTGCGTGTCTGTGTGTGTTCGGGGCAGTTGGAGGGAGGGGGTGGTCGTTAATGCTAAAATCAATCAGTAAATCAGAGGCAAAGCCTGCAGAAGGGCTGCACTGCCAACAATGATTCTTGCTGGAAGCTTCTAGCAATAAAGACAGAGAAAGAGGGGGGAGGGAAGTGGATGAGTCAGCGTAGGGAAAGGAAGGAAACTGCACAGCAAAGGTGGCAGATTGATGCTCATATCTCTCGCAAGGACGAAGGCTGTATTCGCCCTTGTCTCACCCTGTCATTGGATAAAAGGTTTGTGTTTAACGAACACATTATTAACAGTACGAGAGAGCAGCAAGAGGCAAAGGCATGCAGAGGTTGAGGGTGATGTCTTCTGATAGCTCATGGCTGTTAGTTTGAACCAATTACCTGGCTGGGATCCAACTGGTTCACCTCCTCATGAGGCCCAGGCTGAATTAAAACCGGCCTGCCCGCGCAGAGCAGAGTATTCAGTGTGTTTGCTGGGAGACTGCAGGAGGCCGACATACTTTAAACCTCTCAGGGGTCTGCTGAGGGCCTCTCCATTCTTCTTGTAAACAGATGGAGCTGTGACTGCACTCTAAAATGTAACACCTGTGCTTTCTTATGTTATATGCGCCAATTTTGCTCATGTTTCGGTGTCCTGTTGATTGGACTAATGTAATCGGACCGATGTGCTCGATTCGGGATGAAAGAGCTCTAAAATTAAGCTCTCGAGTGAAGCAGACTTGTTGCCCAACTTAACAGTGACAGCTCAGCAATGCACATGTGCAGTATACAGGAGAAATCTGAAAGTGTGCACGCAGGAGATTTAAAACTCTAAGTTAAATATACTGGTGTATTTCAAATTGTCAACTACAGTTTCATTAATGTTTCCAGGAACATTTTGGCAGGCCACATTTAGCATCATTAGTGCAAAGTTGACACTCAGTGTATGCTCCTGCTAACATCAGCTAATATTATAGCAAAAATTAAAATGCGTATGGCCATCTTGAGCTTAAAATACCAATGTAGAGTGTAAAACAAGAGCTTCAATGTCCACACACGTTTATCCTCAGAAAAGACTAGAGCGGTTTATTGTATTTAATATAGTGAACATTGCATATGTATTTCCAAGTAAACAAATATATAAATGCAAAAGTTATGCTAACATAAAAGAAATACAAACTTACATGACATAGAACGAGTTCATCTCGCATATTTGACATATTCTTTGACAAGGTTTCTGGCCACTCCTTGATGTGATGATGGTGTTTGTTCTGTTTTGTCATTCAAGATTGCTGCTAAGTTCACTAAACGGACAACTTTATAATAATAATAATAATATTAAACTTCATTTCTGTACCACCCAACGTTACAAGTTGCTTCATAAAAGAAAACTTAACACCTCAACCTGGATCTCTTTCAGCTTTTTCACTGCTGTTTATGAAATCTTAAAGTCTCAAAAGAGGATTTTTGGCAGCCCACTCCCAGATTTAAATGAGTGAGGTAAGTATTTTTGTTTTTGATTTTCTCTTTAGCAAAAGTAAAAATCCCACCCTGATTTAATACATGTGACATGTAGCTCTTTGACCTTTCAGCTATTGCACAGAAAGTATTGTGTTTCTACTGTATATACAGTGTAATGTCCCTGTTTTATGTGTTATTGCCATTGGATAATGTTCCAGTCTGCTATTTTGTCCCTTTCCAGTTGTTTTTGTTTCTCTTTGAGTGATGAGTGAAGTAAGTGAATGTGATCTTTAAACAATGTGATGCACTTACAAGCAGCAAGAACAATGTTTTGTGCAGAAAATAGTTTAACTGCTTTTCCTCTCAGTCAGGCACACGATCTCCTGGTAGTGATGCAGACCGTTTCTATGGTGACGTCGTCCAGTTTTTCTTAACAACGATGATTGTGTACTTTAATCTTCTAAGTGTATTTGGTAAGCATAACATCATTTCTTCTCCAGTGAATATAAAAAGTCTTTGCATGGACAAGTTTAGCTTTTCAATGCAGTCTTTGTTTATGCCTGCAGCGCACAGATGTGACTGCAGTACTCACTGCAATGGCATCTGAATCTGGTAGGTCTTTTAAAGTTATTAAATCATATTTCTTTTAATTGTATAGTTTGTTTTTGCAAACAATCACTTGTTCTTGCAGTAAGTAGTCTGAATGGCACTTAAATAAAAATTAAAGCTAAAGAATTGCTCAGGTAAGTCACACTAACTATATAAGTTAGCAGCACTTGGAAAAAATAAGTTCACTTATCATTGTTTTACATTGCACCAGTCTAAACTAAAGTTATTTTAAAGATACTACAGTCAAACTCACTTTCCTTTTTCAAAGCAACCAGTTTTCTAAAGATTTTTTAATAAGTTGAGCTTGCCAGGTTTTACAGTGTAAGGATTACATGTGCACAATGCATGTAGAGCCCTGTGGAAATCAAGGAAATACTAAAACAACGATCTGGTCACCAAACAACCAGACAGTACTTATAAAACCATATAAATGAAAAACTTCAGGATAATTAGTCTCACAGTAAAATGAGTTGCCTGTTAAGGAAAGATATTTTGTTTTTTTGCAACAGTACATTTTGCATGTAACTAAATTAGTCATACATGTGCAATTCATAAGCCAAGATGTCTTTCATTGCACACCTAATATACATTTTCCCGATGGTCTACAGGATCTGTGATTTACAGTACAGACTTGACAGCAGTGCAGTTTGAACAAGCCAGAATAAGTGAGGGTGGACTTGTCCAGGCTGCCAGGCCTTCATATTTAGATTCTTTCCAGATGCATTGTCAGTGAATTTATGTAACATGGGACATATAGGACAGTTGGAATCCAGTCCACCATCAGAGGAAGAAATATACACTTGACCTCTCCCAAAACTGGAAGGTATTTGACAACCAGCCTACCTCCATTCTCATTATATTCAGTATAAATACAGGGGACACATGCACACATACACTCATGTATTTGAGCTACAGTTGAACTTTTTAGAATGAATCTCATTTTTCTTTCTGGTTTAGTGATGGCAGTTTACTTTTTTTTGGGTTCCATCAACTTTCAAGGTACACTTTGTCAATTTAAACTGGTATTCCAAAATTTGGTTTACAGCCATTTTAGCACTGAGCATCTGGTCTCATGACATCCACGTTCCTTAAAAATGTTGTGCTGTAACTCAGTCATTGTATTATTCAAGGAAAATTGCAGAGTAAAGACAGTAAGTCTAATGACAATATCATGTTTTATATTTTGCATTTGGGTAAAGCAAGTAAATCTGGAAAACTCAAGTTGGCTTTAAATAAAATTAAGTGGCAGCAATTCAAACTTTTAATTTGAAAGTAATCATGATTTGAGTGCATCTGTCTTAAAACTGTGGCATCAATATTACTTGCTAACTCAATTTGGGTAAACTTAATTCAGTTGGATGTCACCTAATGAAACAATTCATTCAAACTGGACCAACAATACTCTTTTTTTCAGTATACAAGCCAGGAGGAGAAACTAAGGGGTGTGTCTGTGCTGCTTTCCCAACTTCGTAATACCAACCTACAGCTTATAGTGAGTTAGATCATTTGAGCTTGAACTGTTGACAAAGGCCTCTCTGTGGAGACATCAATAATGAAAAAAGTTGTAAATCTGTAAACTGTGGAGTTGAGTTCGTGTTTCTCAGCTTATTGTGATCTAAATACCCTGATTGTGAGTCAAGTGGGACTGAGCAGAGAAAACGACTCATAGTTTGTGACAACCATCTACGTATAACGCAGATCATGAATATCACTTTAGAAAAAGCCATTACGAGTTTCTGTTTGTGATTAGTGTCAAATGGATGGAAATATACAGCATGTAATGCAGAAAGTTTGGGCAAAATGTACAAATGTAAACACCCTAAGAGCATTACACCCACAGAACCAATCCAGACATGCATGGTTCCGTGTGTTTGCATGAAGTGCATCTGTGCGATGGAAATGGGCAACAGTACAACATATTTTACATGCAGGCCAGCAATATGACGGCATGATCTTGATAGATTGCACTGGTATTTTGAATGAGTGAGAACATGAGAGAGGCAGAAAACATCAATATTTCTTTTGAGATCTGAAACACTGGGGACTTGCAGGTCTGGTATGTCACGAAAGAAAAGCATTTGTATGAATCAAAACATTACAGATGGCAGAATTCCATTTAGCTTTCCAGTTTTAGGGCCGTGCTCTTGTTCATGCTGGCTCACTACCACGCTATAGAGTCTTGTCTTTTTGTTTTGTTTTGTTTTTTATGGTCTGTGCACATGTACCATCTATTCGTCTACATTTACGTTCCATTAGCAGCTCAGGCCTTTAGAGAGTCTGGAAGCAGGCACATCCAGATGGGGTCAGAGATTCAGTCCCCCCTGCAGGACCTGGGTGTCACATTACACTCTTAAAACGCACACACACACTTCTAAGTCCATGCAGCCTCACAGGAGATGAACAAGGTATACACAGGCAGCTGAATAACTGTGATATAAAGTCTGCAAAATGCCTGAATAATCAATCATAAATCTCCCCTACATCTTGTTCCAATATTTACATTTTTGATACGCAGGTGATGCTCATGTCTCCCAACTGATCTATTTTCTCAGGTCTGTGTGGACAGGTTCTGTAACAGTATTATATGTGATAGTGTGTCAGCTGATTTCTAGCGTATCATTTACCTCTGAGGTGCACAAACGTGCTCCAGAGCACATTCTCCAGGTGCCATTCCTATCTCTGTCGTCGCGCTTTGACATTCTCATCATCGTTCAGATCAGCCGGAAACAAGGCAGCTGGAATTCCACTCTGGGATGAAGCATAACGTTTTTCACTGCAGCCCCATCTATGTATATCTCATGTTTATGCCTTTGTGTTTGTCAAATATAGTTTGGTGCAAGTGAGATAAAGAATTTTCTTATCACTACAGATGGTTGTCAGTTCCTGTGAATGTCAGAGGAGATACAAACTGTTGTAAAAAGAATTTCTGCAGAAATGATGTCTTTCTCATCACACGGAAAAGAAAACTCCATCAATGTGAACCCCACAAACGCGTTGGGTGACTTTCTGTCTCCATTCATTTTTCATGGTGAGCCTTAATGAGGACCGCCTGTTTAGTGTAGCAATGACAGCGGAAAGCACGAAGACTGAGAACTATGTCAGCAATGTGAGCACTTTATGGGAGTTCCAGGTGGCGTTTGTGAACTGTGTGTAATTTGCATGATGGATATTCTTTTAGTTCTGCAGCCTCTCGTGTTGGTTTTGGTTTCATTTATTCTTCGGGCAAACTTGATAGCTCACCGTTATGGATTCAGAGGGGGTTTTGTGTGCGAAAGAGAAAGGCTGTGTGAGAGGGAGGGATGTGCTCCACAGGGGAGTGTTTATGAAGAGGAGATGTTCAGGGTGAATTCCTCAGATAAGTGACATGGCCTCTTGCTGTTCTGGATGAAGGAAAGCGCAGTACACCCCAGGCTGTATATGGTTAACCGCAGAGACACACACATACACAAACTGTAGCCCTCGGACAGAGAGTGCGCAGTGATACACATCTACCACTATAAGATCAATATCTAATAATCATCCTTGTAGTAAACAACATAAGTGCTCGGCTGCCTGCTTCTTTTTTTTTTTTTAACATTGCAGGATTCTAGGAAGACTGTGGAAAATGTGTCATTTATAACGAATGGCACCAGCACTCCAAGGTCAAAATCCCCCACATATGAGCACACACACACACACACACCTACACACACACACACACACATACACACACAGGGAGTGGGTAAATCAGCTGCATGGGGCCCTATACATGGTGTCAGGCTCAGTTCAGATCACAGCATTGTTCAGATTCCTGCCTGTAATTATACTGGCAGGTCGGATTCAGCTTTATATCTTTTATCCACAAACCGGGGAGGATGGTGCTGATCATAATCAAATCGTTTTCTTTTCACCACACGATCACACACGGCAGACTACAGAGAACTGTCAGCTCATGAGAGGAAAAGCAGAGGCGCCTCCATATGCTGCACTGTGGTTGTTTTAAAAGCAAAACAGAGCATAAATATTCCCTCTGCTGTGCATTTTCTAAGTTTGTGTGTGGGTGTATATGTGAGTTTATGTGCCCACATGTGCGGGTGCATGTAGGCATTTAGAGGGCCGTGTTTGTGCCTGAGTGAATGTTTGTGCCTCGCTTGTGTCAGCAGGCCAGGAGATACTCCGACCACAGAGAAACTACAGAGGCCCATAAACGCAGCAGTGTGCCTTGGCAGAGTGGAGGAGGAGGAGACAGAGAGAGGGAAATGAAGGGGTAACCTCAACAGGGGATTGTAACAAATATGTAGAGTCTAATCCTCTCATTAGACAGCAGGGGGTGTGTGGTGCAATCAGATTCAAGTGGAGTAGTTGCGCTGCCATGTCAGGGAGTCTGAGGCCTGGCAGAGGACTGGAGAAGATGTCTGTAGCTGTAAGAATATTATCTAATGCAGACGCACACAAACACACACAACAGTTTGGTTTTATTTAGCCAAATAGTTCACATTTGGTGATATATGAAATGGAAAAGCAACAGATACAGACTTGCAAACACTGTAAAACAAACATGATGACAAGGAAGCCTGAGCTGTTGGCTCACTTCTTACCCTCTCTATAACCATGTGTATTTTTCTCATTTTACACAACACATCTATCACAATCTCCAGACTGGCTTCTAGACTCAGCTTTGGCCGACCATCCTTGCTATATTCAGCTCCTGTGCAACCAGGGATAATCACAGATTTTGCAGTTACCAGTAGTCAGACTTTGAAATATTTTGACGGGGGCCAGTTTCTCATCTAACTCAAAATATTCCTTAAAATGTTACAGCCAAGGAGCCATGTTGGTGCTTTTGTTCTCCAGTAGTCTTCAAAAGAGACACTTTTGTCCTCCAGTTCCAGAGTTCTCTGTCCTCCTCTGCTGTCTACAATCTCTGTCTGCCCTCCCTCTCACACTACAGGCCTCCCCCTCCTCCCCCTTCACCTCTTACAGGCACGCTTTGAAGAAAAACACAGGACGTCTGATCTCAAAGGAGTGTTTTACATTCCATTTTCTGCAGCAGCCTGTGTCCTCTGCTTTGAACAGTGGAACATTGTTTGTAGACTTTCCAACAATAAGATCTTATTAACAGTTAAGAGGGCTAATTAGCTGTAATCTCATATTAGTGTGATCTTAGACAACGTATGTGTAAAATTCCAAACCCACGTCTTTTTGCGCACATGTAATCTTACCATTCTCCCTAAACCTCTGTGTTCAATAAGCAACGCTATGAGGGTCAGAAGATAGTCAGACGCTTGTTCTTGTGGCTGTATATGAAGGATAAATCTTTGTTGTTTTTTTTGGAAAGGATCTTATTGGGAACCTTTCTGGGAGGTTGCCTCTTTAGGGCTACATGCATGGATGGATGCAAACACACACACCTGAACACATGCAGCGCAGCTCTCCTCCCACCTCACTCGCTCTCTTCTTTCCCTTGAGCATCAGCTGAGTTGGCTTTCTTGTTAAATAGTGCCAGGGAAGCTGTTCCTTCCTTTCGTCTGAATGTCAGCAGTAGTTTGGCGTGATGGTGGGTCCTGACCTGCTTTGCTTTGACACTTCTCAATCAGAAATGCACAGCAGTGGTGGATCTGGGTCATGTCCCGGTGTCCAGAGCTGAGTTACTTTGCTGGCTCTACCTGTTCCAGCCACCGGATGAGCTGGTTTGCCACTAGACAGAGCAGAAAAGTCTTATTCTTTACATAATCCTGTCATTCCTCCAATCGTCTTTCTTTGTCAATGACCATCGTCTCTATATTAGAACCTCATTTTTCTACTTTCACTGTCAGTATTCGCTCTTGACACTCTTGGCACAATTATGAGAAGAAATTAGTTGTATCTACGTATGTCTTGCTCTTACCAGGCTTACCATCTCATTACATGTATGTTGTCTTTTGACATGGGTATTGGCTCCTCTGTCAAAATGTTCACAGCTACCTTGTCAGTACATGTCTCTTTAGAAAAGAATAACTGAGCTGAAAGTCTATTTATTCATGCCTTTGTGTCTGTCCTATCTAACCTTCTCATTTCACAGGATACATTCTCTTTGTGATGCAATGGCCTACATACACAGTAAAAATCCAATGTTTCTGTAACACACAGAGCGAACTTACTGCTTTTACTTTTTCTTCTTGTCCACACAGTATAATTCAGAACACTTTTTATAATGTCTCGGCAACCAGATTTTCTCTGATACACAAAACATCAGATTTTTTTATTTTCTGGTTTACGACTTTTGTAGATTTGAATCCCATTTCACAAAAACTGTAAAAAAAAGAAAAAATTACTAGCAGGAAGTGCACCATGAGGTTATTTCTTCTCACATTTATATAGACAAATTTCAATTGTCCAAACAAACAGCATCCTTACAAGCCATACGTGCATCACAAATGTATCTGCAAAGGACCCTTGCCTTCGAACCATTAACGATTCCCTCTGAACTAATCACAGGGTTTAACACTGAATTAAGTTACTTTTGTTAACGTGACCTGATTCCTCTTTAAAACAACATCATGATTGACAAGAAAATACATTACTGGACTCATGTCAATGGTTGCTATGACTTAGATTATGGAAAATCAACGCTGAAATGATTACCTGCCTTCCATACAACAAAGGAAAGTCTGTGGAGAGTTTTAACTCTATAAATCTCTTCATTCATCCATTCATCTTAGTTGAGTCCACTAATTTTTTGTATGACATTTTTAAATGGAGAAACCCAGCGGAGTCTCACGGAGTGGGACAAAAGAGGTGATGTGTAACATTAGAGGGCCATAGACCTGCTTCAGTCAGGGGCACATGGTTACACATTTCAACCACACCAGAGGCTTGTCAAGCGTTCGCAAACCTTACATGGAAGTTTATTGATTTTACATGCAACAGTGGTGAGAGGCAGTGTGACAAGTTAACTATAGGGTTAAATTTTCAGAATATTAAAAATGCATAGCAGAAAATGAGGAAGATGCTGTAACAAAACACAAAAACAGAGCTCTTTTTTAAAATTCATTTTGCAATTTTTAGTTTATCCAGTATTTCTTTAAGTTAAGTAGGAAACAAACAATAGCAAGAAACAGCTGTAGAACTTCAGCTCAAAAGGCAATCTGTAATCCATTAACTGAAGGTGTCAAAACCGTTGTGACACTGTGTTGCATCAGGGTGTGCTAGGTTTTGTCTAAACCCTAAACCAACTGTTTCTATAAAGCAACAGTGGGATCACCATGTTTCACAAAAGCCTGGGGAGTTTTTGAGTCGCCTTTCGGTCTTTCTGCAGGGTCTTTCTCACATGTTGCTTCAGGTTTTCAAGTGTGTGTGCTGAGGACAAAGCAGTATGGAGCTGCCAGTGCCTGTGGTGGACATATGGCAGTGCCATGGGCCTGGGGCACTGCAGGGGGTGGAGGCACCAGGCAGAGAGAGAGAGAGAGAAAGAGAGAGTGTGTGTGTGTGTGTGTTGGGATGGATCTATGACCAAGCTAAGGGATTTAATGAGGCGTGCAAGGGGTCAGTGACAAAAGGAGTTCCCGGCACTTGTCCAGTGATTCTCTGTATAGGAGGGGCCAGATTGAAGTCCTTGTTACTTTAATACAATAAGACCCCACCCATCCCACACTTCCCATCTCAGCTCTTTGTCCTTCACTTTTCTCTTTCATATTCACATGTGCAAGAATGCAGGCACCAAAAATACTTTTAATGAGCAAGTAAACAGACGGTTTAATGTCTAAAACTTAGAAGATTAACTACATGAAGCAGCATAAGGGTGAAAAGACTCAATTTAGTTGTATGTGTTAGGGGTGGGGTGTGTTTATATGTGTTTCTGCCGTGTATCCAGGCTGGAGGGATTCCTTTTTTATGAGTCCTTTCTCATTCTGAAAACAGCAGCTGGAATTTTATCTTGTCTACAAAATGAGCATACATGGAATGTCCATCTTCAGCAAAAGAAAAAGTAAATGAATGGTATATATGGTGATCTATAGGGACTTGCCTTAACATGGCATAATTCACATGGAGCCTTGCTGGATGGAAATGCTAGTGTTTTACAAATGATCATTATTTTCTGTGGGACAAAAATGTTCTCCGTGTCCCTGTTTATGGTTATGGTAGTAAAATTTTAATTCTCAAAAACTGCTGAGATTGTTGTTGGCTTTAATAGGTTAGAAATGCTCACTTGTCACTAATCTGAATGAAAATGATTCTTTCCTATTCTCTCTCTCTCTCTGCATTTCTCCCTCTCCCTCTTTGTTTACATAGCTGGACGTGAAAAGCTGGGATGATGATCTGCCTCAACGCTTTAGCCTCCTCCACAGTTAGATAAATGTTGACAGGACAAAACCAAAGGAATACAAAGAACACTCTGCAGCTAACGTAAAACAATGCTCAGGTTCATTTGGATATGCATGCATTCAGTATACAAGATATTGAGTCATGCATTTTTCTCTTACTTTTTTCTTTTTTGCAAGCTCAGTTGTAATTATTCTGGAATGCATTTATTGGGCCTTTCTCTGCAGCCCTCTGCAGACACTTCTCAACCGTTGTGGTAAAACACTATTGTGCAACTGTGTGAAGTCAGTTGAGCTTTTGAAGGATTTTGCCAAAGCACTAAAGAAAACTGTTAAAATAAAGCTAACAAGTTAGAATGTTTAGTAAAATCCTGAAGAGTATAACCATCATTTAAGGTCCTCTGGCCTTTTCATATAGGTCTGTGACTGCTGCTCATGTGCCTACAGCAGCTGGACTGTAGGTGACAGATGCTTTAAGCTGCTATTTCTAGTTGGCTGCTATGAAAAGTTCTTTTAGCATCTACCTGCCATAGAGCAATCTGTAAGCATCTAACATACTAGTCTCTGTTGGAGTCAAAGATGTGGTAAGGTGTGTGGAGAGGGAAGCACAGAGAGCATGCATTGGGGATAAATACGTTTTTCTGGAACACGGAAAATATAATCTGTAATTTTCATACTTTTACAGATTGCTAAATATAGTTTACATGTACATTTTACCTTAACTTTGAACTCAGTAATATTTGTGTGTGTGTGTGTGTGTGGGAGTGAGTTATCAGTGGGGGTTGTAGAAGAACGTGGCATTTCAAGCTGTCATACCAGTCAGTCAGTCGCCTTTTCAGCTGGCCTGTAATAATGCTATCCTGTGCTGCAGCATTACATCTCCTCTGGCTTCCTGTTAGGTTGGGAGCTTGTTGTCTTCACCATTTAGTTGTAGATGACAACAATGGTGTCAATTTGATACCAAATGGGAGCAACACATTCCCGTGTCAGATTTAGTTAGACTCTGAGTGTAAGCTTTAGAGGATCTGTAATAGCAGCTACACAGGCAGGTTCGTGTTCAGTCTGCCATTCAGCTGGTCAGTCAAGCAGCTGACAGGCCAACTGCTCTGTCAAGCTGTCAATCATTCAGAAGGTTTGTAGGAGGTGGAAATGGTGGATGTCAACAGCATAAGAGGAAATCAGAGGACAGAGATGTTGTGTATAGCATGCAACAAAGGTGTCCAACCTGTTCATGATCCGTGCTGCTTAATCATCCTTAGATGTTTATGAGTAGCAAGTAGTAGGAGTCACTTATGCCAAGACTATTCTGCAGCATGTTAAAAAATGTCTGCTATAGGGGAAAACACTGGGGATTGTTTGTATTTCGTTAAACCCAGTTACAATCATTTTGGAATACAGCAACGGTGTCCCCTCACAATAGGATTCTTTTGGTGGAACATTTGCATGCCGGGAGGTGTGCACCGTAATTAAAATTGCTAATCCACTGGGAAAACTAGCAGGGCTGCCTTGTCTGCATTGTCCAAATCCTCAGCAAATACGCAGTGTGGTAGGTTGGTAGTCTGGAGGTTGTTGTTTCATGTAGCGAAGGCGGTTTCAAAACGGTAGCATGTAGATAGCAAAGGGGAGGAGAAAACGGTGTGAAATGTGTCGCCACTGGCAGATTTATACCCACAGCTTTTATCCAGTGAGTCAGACTAAGTAGTATGAGACAAAAAACAGGAATCTGGACAGACTTTTACTGAGTTTAATGGGCTTCCAGCGTTGGCACTGACTGAACGCTGTCATTCAGTGTTAATCACTGATGAATAATTACATACGAACTGAATTTGCAGGAGGCAGGACTTGTCTGTGTGTGTGCATGTGTGTGTGTGTGTGTGTGTGTGTGTGTGTGTGTCGTAACAGAACATCCTGCCTGAATAGGTTTCAGATGGATGTTATCAGAGCTGACTACTCTGCTTGGAAGTGGTCTGCAGTCTCTTTCTGTAAGACATGCAAACACACATGCACACACACGCACACTAAAACAATCTTCATCTCAAACTTAATACACAGTTTTAGTTCTGAAACATTTCTGTTAAGACTTGAAGACTGACTAAAATGTCTACGTAAAGACAGGTCAGAGAGCAACGTTCTGCTCCAGCAAGTTGGAAAACACCTTAAATGTGAACCCCTGCAGGCTCCTCCTGAGAGTCAAGCTATCAGTTTGTCTCTCTCCATCTGTTTCTGTCTTCCTGAAAATTGAATGTATGTCCAAACATACAGTAAAGCCCTGTGTTTGTCCCTGCGACTTTCTCCCTGTCCACCCTCTACCTTTTACTCAGTGTGTTTTGTCCTTGCCCTAACCCTGCTGTCTTCTAACTGCCAGAGGTCATTTCATTTCATGTATAAATAATTCACCAGGGGCCATGCAGCCAGTGTACAGTGGCTGTCTTAAACAAGCAGCAGCTTTGATTTAGCTCTGTCTGTCACCAGAGGCACAACGAAGGTCATCTCTCCCCAATGGACTCTCCTCTGCAGCCATGGTGGCTGGCGCTGAAACAATTTACAGCTGGAATTTTATTACAAAGGAGCAAACTTTATTAGTATATATTTTTATATAAAAATAGAACTGCCAAGACTGCTGTCTGCATTTATATTTTCATCCCCCTCAGCCCTCCCTTTTTATTATTTTTTTAAATGGGCTAATGTGAGGGATTAAGTAAAGAGAAACATCAATTCCAATGCTGTGGAGAGTAGCTTACTCCAGGGGAAGGCTAAAGGAGCTAAATGGAGGAATGAATTTTTCACTTTGTGTTTTCCTTGAAACCCACAGTGCCTGGAGGCATGAAGGTGACTGCACACAGAATAAGTTTCCACCTCTAATCTAAAACACACACTCCGCTTACACACTCCCTGTAAGCAACCTCTCCACCAGTGACTAAGCTGAGATAACTGGTAGAAGTTATTGTTCAGTGCGAAGCTCTGTTGCTTTATTTGTTTCAAGGGAACAATAACACACATGACTGTCAACTAGTGCATGTGATAAATACATGTATTTATCCTAGCATGCTAGCACATTAGTATACTAGCATAGCACACTTGAATCTCCAGGTGAACTCCCTCGAACGTTTGGATTTTAAAAATCAATATCTCTGGTCCTGCTTCATCAGTTTTGATCGTTTCTACAAATAGCCCATTATGAGTCAAGCAATGTTAAACATTAAATTGATGGAACACTCCTTTAAGAATATATTGGCAGTTACAATTTGTATTTAAGAAAGAACTCATCTATGCAATGTGTTGTCCAATGTGTTTACAGCTGCATCCAAAGGCCACTCTTACCTCTTCACTTCCACACATCTTCTCATTCAGAAAGTTGGAAATTGTGGTGCACTTTTCCCACAATGACAAGTCAAAATGTCTCCTCTAAAAAGTGTCTATTGTATCCAAATTTCAAAGAATGATGGATGTAGCAGTTGTGGATGCCATCTCAACTTTCACTTTGGTGCTGCCCAGCAAACACTGCAACACTGAAGAGTTGCTGCGCACTGAAAATCTCAGCAGGGGTTGAGCCAAGATGAAAACTGAGATGGCATCCACCCTGCTTCATTTTGTTATATCAAGGCCTAAACAGGTTTCTTAAAAGAGTTGCTTGTTTTGTACCAAACTAGCTGATTTAACACAGCAACTTTCCTGTGTGTGTGGGTGTGTGTGTGTGTGTGTGGTTGTGTGTCCTTAAATCTTCTGGTTGTTCTGCTTGGTACAGAGAAATATATATGGTTGTGCCTGAGAAACCACAAGCCTTTAGCCTATATGTTTACGCAGATACACGGGCTCTAATGTTCACATTTACCCCTTTACTCTCTCTCTGTCACAGACACAGTAAAATGGGCAGCAGTAAAGTGCTCACTCAGCACAGCAGCTGCATCAGCAGAGTGAAACAGAATAGAAAGCACTGTCTTTGTGTGTGTGTGTGTGTGTGTGTGTGTGTGTGTGTGTGTGTGTGTGTGTGTGTGTGTGTGTGTGTGTGTGGTTGAGAGCAAAAAAGCGCGCATGTGTGAGGAGTTAAGGGTGATGGGATCTCTGAGCAGACAAAGGGGAATCACTGGTGCTCTCAGCATCCATTAGACAAACCCTATGGATCAATATTGATCCTTACTACCACCAAAGTCTGTCTAATAGGCTTCTGGCCGCCCTGATACAATGACAGCATTAGCGCACATGTCCAGATGGATGGATTCGAGGGTGGGAGGATGAACCAGCAGCCAGAACAAGAGAGAGAGATAAAGACGCAAATGATGAGAGCAGGCAGTAATGTTGATAATATGCACATGACAGACAGTTAGAGTGTGAGAGAGAAAGGGAGAGAAGTGAAGCCAGGCAGAAAAACAGAAAAATCTTAGTTTGCTTGTGTCAGCAGGAGATGAATCCATATCAAACGCTCTCTGCTGCTCTTTCAGTCTGTCAGTTACTCAGTGCATCTGCTCCTGACCGACCGTTTTAGAGAACATGAAGGGAAAGAGAGGAAGTCTCTTTACAGCCATAATAATGAGCGCATTAGAGTCGGTTTGTGGGTGTCAGTCTGGGGAAGAGATTAAGTGAAAAGGGAAGAGTGAACTGTTTGTTTTTGTCTTGCATGTGTTTTCCTGTCTGTACTTCTGCTCTGACACCCTCATGTTTGAATAATAAATAGTGATCAGCTGTTGCTGTAATTTGGCCACCTGACTCTTATTATCTACTCAGGCAGCTGAGAGGATGGAACGAGGGAGAGATTATCTCTCAGATCAGAGAGCATTTCCAAAGTCTGAGCAGTCTTCTCTCACGCTCTCACATCCTTTCCCTTTTGTTATTTTAATCATAAAGAAAGATGAAACTGAAAGATTCCTTCATTCCTTCATGAACTATGGCAGTACAGAGTGCAGATCTGTCTTCAGTTTGGACAGGAAAACTTTATCATTTTGTGCCATTGTTGACAGTACAGTATTATTCACCCTCAGAATTTGGATACTCAAATAAATTAGTGGCGAGTAGTGCCACATCCATGGTGGAGTGCAACACTACATTATCTCAAGTCGTCTTCGTCTTTCAGTGCGACTTTTAGGTACTTGCATTTTATTTGAGTACATCTACTCTACTGCATTTCAGAGAGGTATTGTACTTTTCACTGTTCTGTATTTATCTACCAGATTTGATTACTTGTTGCTTTCCAGTTGATTCATAAACAAACAGATGAAAAGTGCATAAATTGTAATGCACTGTTAAAGATCAAGCCTCTAGTGTTCATTTTGAATGGAAGTATTTTCACGAGTGTATTGCTACTTTTACTTAAGTTAAAAATGCCAATTAGCGAGTGATTTTAGACACAGCAGCTCAGGAATACTTCAGATTTAACAGGTTGTATTTAATTGATTTAATATAAACATAGGCTTAGTTGCGTAGTCCTACTGTATACTTGTAAACTTGTAGTTATACTATATATCTGTTGAGTTATTGATGAAGATGATGCTGACTCATTAGTGCATGGTTGTGTTACAAGTGAAGAGTCTGTTGTTTTAATTAAGAACTGTAGGAATATTCCAGAGGGTATTAGCTTTAAGTACTGCTAATTAATTCTCCTCGTATTTCTGATCCATAGACATACTTACATGTAAATGAGTGGATTCATTTAAAAGACTTCACAACCCAACAGTTATTTCTAGATCAGTTTCCTCGATATTCTGCCCAAAAGAAGAAAAAAATTTGCAAAACTTGACCCAGTGGTTCAGTGCCTCACACATTTCCTCATAATAAAGCCTTTGGATTTAGTTCACGTTTTTCCTTTTTGCTTCTCAGAGGCATCAGTTGGGGAGAGCTAAAGCCTGCAGGCTAGTCTTCACACAGGCAAAAAAAGAAGCTGAAACACAGTCTGAGCTTTGTGCAGGAGCTTGCATATAGAGCACATAGTGTTAGGGTAACCAGGCAGTGCAGCTGGCCTTTCACAACTATGCAACTTTAAAGCAGTGTTTAAATCAAGATCCAATGGACAAGGACCCTGTTCTCCTACACAAACACGAGAGAAAGAGGAGAGTGGACCAGATAAATGAGGAAATCGTGTGACTTCGGTATAGCGTTTCAGTAATGACAATGATAATTTTATCAAGAGTCAATAAAAATAAAAGAACAACTTATTCTGGTTTGAATACATGAATATGTTGTCATAGAAATAAAACAACTACTATGGTATTCAACTTTCTCCTAGATTTGGGAAGCTTCCTTTCATCCATATTTCCCATTTATACCTTTTAAAGGTAAATTAACAAGAGTCAGTTATATTTTTTCTGAACTGTCTCTTTCAGAAGCGGTCCTGCAAATGATGACAGCTCTTAGATGTAATCTATTATGTATTTGGAGATTTAAACTTACACAGGCCTGCTGTTTTTACTGAATAATGAACTGTGCATACAAGGCAGCAGATACATCTGTTATGAAATGTTGTGACTACAAGAAACATAAGATGTTACCTCAGTTACTTGAAAAAACAAAAAGGAAAAAAGACGGTTTCACTAACCCACTGAGCATTTGATTAACTTTAACATAAATCTGTTCACACAAACAAACCAAGTGTTTTACGAAACTGCTCCGCGAGAAAACAGAAAAACTCGCCTGTAAGTTTACCCTCTCTGCCCCCAAAACCCTCTCCGCAACATTCCTATCATAAATGTGCAGCGCTGGACTATTTTTTTAAAGAAACTAGAGAGACCTGGTATGCGGATGGACCCATTATGAAGCTCTTTCTATGGGAGTTTTTTGTAATCACTATCAGATCTCTTCTCATGCTCTGACCCATGGTCCAGTAGTTGTTTCAAGGTTGGATGACTGTACTCTAATGCTTCCCACCACCTCATACACACAAACGTATACTCACCCACCTCCCCACTGTCCACGCATGTACTCACAGACGCACAGAAACACAAACATCATTTAACTCCTTCTTGTGAATGTATGTGCATTAGCACCTGCGCGTCAAAGGCCCTCCGGCGTGACATTAGTGTGAGCAGCAGGCATGGCAACATTCTACAAGAAGGCCTCAGGTAGGTGTCAAAAATATGTTTACCTAATCCCAGATACAATTCAGCGATCCCCAATGCTTGTTCATTTGAATCTGTGAAATAGCCTGAAAATGTCTAGAAGAGGCTTGTCTTGCTTTCTTTTCCTCTGTGAAGCATCATAGCACTTGCTTTCATCCCACGACACTCTTCCCCTGCCCCCTCTTCCCTTTTTCTGCCTCCTGCAAGCATTCCTGCCCCTCCCCCTTCCCTCAGTTCCCCTTGCTGGTATGGATCTGTGAAATGTTAGCAGGGTGTGCTGCTGTGACATCGAGCCTCAGTGATAGGCATGGTGATGTGAAGGGTGCAGAGGTGAGGATTATCTTAAAACATAACCTGATTTATCTGGATACGGTAAAATCCTTTCGTCTGCCCAATTGCGTCGCTCAGGCTGTATGAAATAGCCAAGAGCAGTCCACCAACTATGTGACCTGCAGGTCGTTGCTCTCTGCAGACATCAATCACTAAACCCCAACCTAACCAAACTGATATGAGCTTTAGTGGCAGCGGATGTCAACAAGTGGTTTGACATTAACAGAGTTTTGTTGCTCTGCAAACAGTACTGCTCTGCTTCTCTTGCAAACATGGCAAGAAAATTCCTTGTCACTGGTGGATTTTATGCTTTGAAATTGAGTTGACCAACTCCTGATGACTTGGTTCTTATAAATTTATACTATGAATCTGAATTCTAAACTTTATTGCAGATCCAAAATTTCCAAAGATCGCAGACGACAGGTTGGTGATGCACCAGACATCTAGAATATTTCACATCTTAGGTTTAAATCCATAGAAAAACAGGAACCTAAGTCCACAAAAAGCTGGTGTACGAGTGTTTCATTTGGAATAATCATCGTATAAATTTAGTAAAGTATTAGATCATGCTTGTATTAGACAATAAAGATAAAAATGATTTTTAAAACCTAAAAGGTAGTTATGGTTCTTTACCTTCTAGCAATAGCGTTAACTATACATTGAGGGCTTAAAACTGGCTGGTTAATTAATTAAAAAACCTGATCCATAGCTTAAAGTATTGTAAATCCAAGTGCTACACACAATTGTGACCCACTTGATGCCGAGAGAATGCATGAAAAGAAAATAATATCACTGTAGACTATAACAATCTCTTTTTATTCTCTATTCTGAACAATCAGTTTAAAATTAAAAGTCCTCACAGGTACCATTATTATAAAAGGCCAAAACACGTGTCATGTCTCTGCATATAGTAATAGAAAGGATATATGAAATTCTAAATCAAATAATATACTAATAATGAATGCTTTTCCAATAAACCACTTTGTCATGTTATTCGACCTCACACGCAGACAGATTTATTTGTTTCATTCCTTAATATCATATTTACTGTCCATAGGTTCTTGCCATGCTGTCTAGCTTCACTGTCTGTCTGCACTCAAATTTCCAAACCCAAATCTCTTCTCTGCACTTTCATCACACTTACTATCAATTTCTGTCTGTCCGTCTCATTCTATCCTCAAGTGGTTGCGTTTCATTTTTTGGTTACTCAAGAGAAAACATCCTTTTGCCTGAGTTACCACTACAGACGTTACAGTGGTTACAGCATTTCAGAAAGCCTAGCTGTGTTTGTGATACCTTGATCGCTTTCTTGCACCATCGGGGGGATTAAACTGAATTCACACTGATTTGAAAGCTGGCTTCTGTTCAGACTGCCTGAGTGACTTCAGTGCTGAGACCCTCCACCATGTCTGAGACTGCATCGGGAACTTCCTGGACGTCCCCGCTCAGGTTCACGTCCTTTTTCAGTTCAAAGTCACTCTGCTCCTTGATAGGCGTCTCCTCGAGCTTTTCATTCCCATTAACACATTCCTCTGCCTGTGTGGCCACGGCAGCAGCAGCATCTCTGCACTCTCCATTCACAGCAGGTGGTGCATCGACTTCTGCTGCATCCGGTGTAAGAGAAGGGCTCTCTAATTCTCCATTTTCCATCTTGGTTTCTACCTCAGGCTCTGGGCAAGGCACCTCTTCGGCTGCCTTTTCTGGTTCCGCAGTAATTTCACTGGCAGAGACAGAATCTGAGACGACAATATCAGGGACAGGTTCTGCTGCTTCCGGCTCAGCTGCTGCCTCAGTGTTGGAGGCTTCAGTGGAGACGTCCTCTGCTGCAGCTTCCAAGATCTCACATGCTTCTGCTTCCACAGTCCCAAGTTCAGTAACATCAGATGTGACTTCTGTTACTTCTGGTTCACTTTCTTCTACTTGTTCCTCTGCTGGAGGTTTCACTGCCTCAGCATCTTGCTCAGCTTCTGGCTCTAGTGAATGTTGGACCTCTGCCTCTGGGGCTTGCTCTGGTTCAGGTTCTGGCTCTACCTTTATGGTCGGTTCTGGTTCCGGGGCAGACTCCAGCACTGGCACTGTTGCTGGCTCAGCCACTGGTTCAGGTTCAGAGGCAACAGCAGGTACCACTGCCTCCTCCACAGTGACTTCAGGCACAGTAACAGTCTCTGGTACAGGCTCTGGTTCTGGTTCTGGTTCTGGTTCTGGCTCTGGCTCCTGGTCCACAGGTGCTGCCTCTGTGCTGGCTACAACAATTTCTGGTTCTGGCACAGATTCTACGGCTACAGCAGGTTCTTCTACATGAGGTTCCTCAGTTGCAGATGCAGACTCGGGTTCAACTTCAACTGGAACAGGTTCTTCTGGTGCTGGAGCAGAGATTTCCTCTGTTTCTGCTGTGGTCACTGGGAGCTCTACTGGAACTTGTTCCTGTACTGCTTCTACTGCTGGAGCAGATTCCTCTGCTGCAACAACTGGCTCTTCTATTTCTGGAGCTGGTTCCTCTGCTGCTGTAGCTGGTTCCTCTGCTACAGGAGCTGCTTCCTCTGCTGCTGCAGCTTTTTCTTCTACAGCGGGAGCTGCTTCTACTGCTGCAGCCGGTTCCTGAGCAATAGGAGCTGCTTCCACTGCTGCTACAACTGCTTCTTCTGTTACTGGCGCTGCTTCCTCTGCTGCTGCAGCTTTTTCTTCTACAACGGGAGCTGCTTCTACTGCTGCAACCGGTTCCTGAGCAATAGGAGCTGCTTCCACTGCTGCTACAACTGCTTCTTCTGTTACTGGCGCTGCTTCCTCCGCTGCTGCAGCTTTTTCTTCTACAACAGGAGGTGTTTCCACTGCTGCTGCAACTGGTTCTTCAGCTGCTGGTGCTGCTTCCTCAACTGCTGATTCCTGTTTAGGAGCAGCCTCCTCTGTAACTGCAGCAGCCGGTTCTTCTGGAGGTGCAGATTTGGGTTCCTCTGGAGGTTTTGCAGCTTCAGTTTCTGCTGCCACTGCTGACACAGCAGTCTCCTCTACCACACTGTCTGCCTGAGCTGGCACCTCGGCTGCTGTGGGTGGGGCTCCATCTTCCACTTTAGCAGACTCTTCTGCACCAGCAGGTGTTGCTGCAGCCTCATCCTTCTTGTCTTTGGGGTCGCTGACATCATATCCTTTCCTTTTTCTGCTTAATTTGCCTCCCATGATGTCTCCTAGAAACAAACAAAAAAATTGTTTATTTAAGACTTTGTCTATAATCAAGAAAAAAATGTTTTGGAAAAATGCAATATATGTTGAAGTGTCTAATTTGCCTGGTCTGCAAGTCTTTGTAATGTGGGACAAAACCCATGCCAATACAAAGAAAACATGCACATTCCTTTCTTAAAGGACTCATGTGGCTGGTTTCAAAGCCAAGATAATCTGGATCTGAGGCAGCAGATCAAGTAAACAATACCACTCAAGCAAAGAGGTGATACCCTTAATTTACACATGCCTTTTTATTTAGATCATAATACATAGATAAGTTTAATCATGTCAACAATGGGTGTGTATTTTCTCATACTATGTTAATATTTCTTCTCTTTCATATATAGTACAATGGCAAAGCAAATAAGATATAGAAATGCATATTATATCTAAAAATATCTGGTATGTCTAATGAAGTGTCGTTCTACACAAGTCTGATGGAAACTTCAACAAAATACAATCAAATGAGTCACAATGGATTTCATGTTTGTATAAAATGCAGCAGAGCTTCAATGTAGTTGCTTCAAATGTAAAGCAGTTTTCACTTCAGTAGAGAAGTCTCTTGTCTAGAAGTGACCCAGAAGTTCAATTAGGAGACAGTTCTCTGCCAAACACAGTTTGGCTAGAAAACAAATGTTAATGCATGGGAACCTTACTGGGATCCGACAACCCCACAGACTCTCTACTCTTTCAGGAATGTCTGGGGAGGTCCAGTGCCAAATGTGCCCACAAGCCTGAGTTGCACATCTATGATGTAGATGCACAACTATTCCTCTGACAGTATGACTGGCTAGAAAGTATGCAGAGTAATGAGTTTCTCAACAAACGGAAACCATTCAGAGCCTGTAGAGTACAAAATGGGATCGACTGTAAGACCTGCGAATCAGTGCAAAACTGCAACATCAAAAGCTGACACATTCTGTGAATGGAACAGACATAGACGGTAGACATACAGTTCTTTGGGTTAAAGTGGCCTCTGTTGCGGTTGTAGAGGAAGTGTAGTGCAGTGATTGCCAAAGAATGTAGCTTCCATGACAGAATAGAGAACTGGAAGTTCAGCTTTAAGTTAGCAATTGCATTTCAGTGAACTCTGAGCAAACCAGCCCATTTTAAATAGAAACTGTCCAAAAGAGAATCCTTTAACAACAAGATCTGACAGAGATGATAGATGAGATTACATTTGTTTTAAATGCCACAGTCTCATGAGTTGGTTATCCTACAATACCATGCATGATAGCCTGAGTTTTTTTATATATATATATATATATATATATATATATATATATACACATATATAACAGGCATTACTTTCACCCAACAGGGCATAATGAGGGCACAGGTACGAACCATCCGGGAACTGTCCATAGTGCTGCAATGGAGCAATCAAGACAGGATGCACCACAAACCAGGCACGGATAGGCAGCATATCCATTACAGCCATTTACAGTCTAATAAGCTGCCCATTTGACAAAAAAAGAGACGTTACATCACCATAACATCTATTTAATTCTGCTTTGTGACCTGCTTCTACCTAATAACTATTTTTTTTTCATGGCTGATTTCTTTTTCGCCATTTTTTTTTTTTTTTTTTTTTTTTTTTTGCCAAACCCCTCTGGGTGGCTCCGGCCTTCCAATCAGACAAAGCCAAAAAAGAAAAAAAAATCCAGCTTGAGGAGAGAATTCAATATTTTACCAGCAAATCTCGACTTTAAAAATTCACAACGACGTCCAAGCTATTTCTGAGGGAGTATTGAAGACAAATAGGAGACTAGGCACCATTTTTGACGGTAGTATTGTGGGTAGATGAAGGAGACAAATGTGCGGTAGCATGTGCCGGCCGGTAACAAAGGATGGGGATTCCTCACCAGTAGCCCCTCAATGACAAAAGTAATGGGCTGGGCTAAGTTGGCAGCCAACACTGACGCTGAGCTGTACTGTGGTGTAGACTGCAGCCTACTATGCAGCTGAATTCAACTGTAGGCCCACGAACACTGGAGTGATACAGGCAGCAGAGGGGTCTCCATCCCCCATTTCAACCCACCCACTTCACACTGCTTCTCTCTGCTGCCTGGTTTTCTTTTTTGTTCACAAGCAGTTGAAAACCCTGCATTGAGAAGAGCGTGTAAAACCAAACGAAATTCGCCACGACAACGTGTTACTTCAATCTCAACTGTAACTTTGTTGTGCGCTTTCTGTGCGTAATCTTCTAGGGTTTTGATCGCCAATTTGAAAGGAGCGCTGCTGCCTCAAAAACCACCCAGTAACCGGTGCGAACTGGAAAAATCAAACAAATTTATATATTTTCTTTATAATGCCAGCATTTAAATGTAAGGTTTGCACAAGATTAGAAAGGCAAGGAGAGAGAACAATGGGGAAACTGCGAATCAGAGGCACCTTTCCCCCACTTCTTTCTTTCTTTCTTTCTTTCTTTCTTTCTACCTGTAACACATATCCCACACTGCATGCATGCTCCAGTTTCACAATAAAATATAATAATCAACAATAAACCAATGGTGGGACTGACCTGTGTTTCTAGAGAGGGATCAGTTCTTCTCCAATCTCCGGCTGGATGTGATAATGGAGGTAAACCTTTTGGAGTGACAGCTGCAGATTCCGCCCCTGCTCTCCGAGCTGCAGTCCGGGACTGTGTTGTAACCGAGGAGTGCTCCTCACAGTTTTCTAGACATCTGTCCCTATCACAGTCCAGCCAAACCCACGACTGCTCGCTCTGCAATCTACACCCTCCCCGGTCTTTAACCCCTCCTCTGCCTCACACACCCACTCCAGCGCATATTTCCCTGCTGTAGAAATACATCTGTGGGGACCGTAGGGTGTTTATGAACAGACCACCACTTATTATTACACCTTAGAACACTGCATTTTCCCCCTCTACTCTTGTTCAAATATAAAGGAAATAAAGGAAGTCATGTTTGTGCCCCCTCTTTCCTCCCACAGGAGTATTGCTGTAATATAAATTATGCATAAGAGGCATTATGTCAGTAAAAGCACTTGGGCATCATTGATTCAAGTGATTCCTTGATGCTTTTTTTCCCCTTCTGTTGTTGGTCAGCAGTATCACATGCATGCTCATCATCTGGAATCATGAAAAAAAACCTTAAAGGGATTCTAAATAAATTATAACCCAGGCAAAAATGAATGTACGTGACTGCAGAATGTTGCTGAACTCAGTAAGTCTTCTTAATCGTGTTACATTTTGAACATATAGAAACACACTATGTGGAGTGCTCATGTGTAAAATTAAAAACATGGTTTCTGGTCTTGTTAGGGGATGTATAAGGGACCAGATGTTCTCTCCAAATATTGTAAAGTATCCTGAAGCACTGTGCCTCTTTGCTATTTGCCTTCCAAGTGTTAATGGGGCACAGTTGGTCTGAGTGAGACTTAATGAAATTCAACAACTGCTCCGTCCAGATAAACATGCTGCTGGCTTTGACAGATTTCACATAAGCAGCGACACTCCAGGCTCCTGAAAACCACTGGTGACTATGTATTCATCACATAAAGGTGTACAAGATTTTTTTTTAATCTTATGCAACAATATGAGAAGTAATGTACAAGAAGTACGTAATTTCATCTAAGCTGCTGGTACACACTCAGCCAAAAAAGACTCACATTTCCTTCCCTGTGTAAAGAAAGGTGATTTCCATGACCGTTACAAAAACAGCTTTTTCTTTAGCATTTCTTCCGGTGAAACTGGAAGAAAGAAGCTGGAGTTTACACAACAATTGGACTGGTGATTTTCTTGCATCACTAAAAACTGCCCAACCTGCTATTTTATCTCAAATGACTTGAAAAGCAGCCAAACAGGTCGGTTTGTCCTGGATTAGGCCTAAAGGAAGCTGATTTTTAGTTTCACTTATTTGAAAGAGGTGTGATTAATTGACATAAGTATATAAAGATATGTGATATCAAAGCAGGGAATGTGTATCAAGGCATGTGAAAGTCAGGCTTTTCATTTTAATTGTATTTTATAGTCTTCTTTTTCATTCACTATTACAGAATTAAGAATATATTCCTTGCTAGATGGGATATATCCCACTGCTGTCATCGTTTAAAGGGACTTTTCTTTTTATTTTCTTTATTGTTTCCTCTTTTACTCCTTTATTGTTCCCATGTAGGGATCTTTAAGTAAATACATTTTTACTGATATTTTACAGAATTAAACCCTAACAGAGTTCCTATTATTGAGGACACAGCTCCCTCTCCTGTTATAAGAGCTGATAGCACAACACAGCATCTGTAAAGATGGAGAAAACTTGTTGAGCAATAAGGTAAAAGTTGCACACAATAAAGATTATACATGAAATAAAGACATAATTTTATTGCTTTTGCAAATCTCTAGTTACATTTTTTTCAGTAATGAGATTTTCATTCAAACTCTGTGGATTTCGGTCTGTGACAAATGAAATGTTCATAATTCCTTCAGTGTATATAAACACAAAAAAGACAAGAATATAAGAAAGTATTTTTTAAAACAACTGTAACAGAAATATTCAAAAAGCATACTTCTGTTATGTATACAATCTTGTTACTGAATCTTATAAGAAAAATACTATGCTATCTAGTTTTTCCAAAAAGGGATACTTTTCTAAGAAAACAGGAAAACAAAATTGATTTTGTTTGTTTTCCCTGCTGGCAGCGGAGCTAAATAGTGACAAAGGGGCAGCAAAGGCTGACTTTCACATGATGCAAAAGCTCAGGAATGCACTCCCAGGAGTATAACCACCATCCTAGCCAACCACTCTGCTCCACATAGACAGGACTCAGGGACATAGGAGGCCTTGGAAAATCCCCCAGAGTTTCTGGGTTAATGTCCAAAGCTCATCTGTCTGCAACTCCAGGTCCAGTTGACCTAAACTAACACAGCAACAAAAACAAAGAGAAGCAAAGAAACAGGTGCTACAACATTCTGCAGAACAGTAGCTCACCACCAGAGTGTGTGTGTGCAGGAATGTGGAAAACTTCTGGGCTTGTGTATGTACTGGGACAGGAAAGGTATGCCTGGACAGATTAGCAATTCTCATGACTTTAATATCAATGAACTGACAATAGTACGATTTCATACACAATAAAGTTTGTTTTGGAAAGTACAACCAATTTCACAATGTTTAGCAAGAACTGAACAGCTCTAAAATAAAATGTCTAAAATAACCTGACAGAAACAAATTAACAGACCATTTTGAGAATATAGCTTATAAGACGGGCGGCACACAGACATAATGCAATGATGGATTCGTCATGAGAGCATAGATTTATTTAGCTAAGTTAGGAAATAACTCTGCTGCACACATTTATCTGTGCTTATTTCTTCTGCATGCATACCATAATTGTTCTATTCTATTGTGAAAATATATTGGTCCAATTATCCACTGTCTTGGATAGCTTTTAGCCATTTGTATAGTTAATGCACTACAGCATTGGTGTTAAAATGACCCAAATGGGGCCTGTTTTGACCAGGTGATGCAGAATAGCAGGGGTCTATTGAGTCTTAATGGCTACTGTTTCTGCTGTGATAAGAAAAAAAATGCCTGTATGTCCCTGCTACCTACCTTTAATAACTGCATTTCTAGACAGGTTAATAGTTTTGGATATTACGATATCTTATTTTTCATAATAGTATTCATGCATTAAATACTGGCTAATCTATTTAATTAAGGATTCATTATAAATATAAATGATGATATGTTAATTACAGTAAATAACTTTTTAAAAAAAAAAAAAAAAAAACAAGTTTGCTTTCAGATTTCTCACACTAAGGTATCAAAGGGCCCATTGCAAATTTCTGCCCATCAACTTTTCAGCAAAGCATTAATAGTGCCATCTACTGGAGATTTATTATTTTGCAACATCTTGTAGATGTTTTCAAAAAATAAAATAATTTAAATATAAACACAGTTTAAGCAATTTTATCTAATATTTCACTTTTTAATTTCTGAACACAGTAGTTCCTATTTGTCTAATGCAAACTGCATCACATTTAAATGTTTAAATAAATTATATTCCTAATAGAATTCATTAATGTCAGACTTAAGGCTGCTAAGGACAGAAAATAACAGTTTGTGGTCTCTCTGTGAGCCAGTATAGCAGCACATGTGTATCGCAGGGCTGCCTGAATCCACCTGTCTCCTTTACAGTGAAATTATGCTTATACAAGTATTTATGTGTCCACACTCAAAATCTGTGTGCTCTGACACTTTACTTACCATGGGTCAAGGTGTGTTGTTTGTTTTAGGCCTAGTTTAAGACTAGTGTGAACTCTGTGTTCTAGGGGAACAACTGTGTATATGTTTATACCTCAGTGGATTATATATCTAAAGTCAAAGCATTTTCTATACAGCTGTGTGCAGCTTGTACTCAAGAAAAATGTTCCCCTAGGGTCAACAAAGTATATTTTATGTGGACATGTGGAAGTTGGAATGTGTATTAAGTCTTTCCACTGAACAAATGCTTGAGTCATCTTCATGCAGTTCTGCTAAAATAGTTTGTAGTATAAAAATCATCTGGGAAGCAAAACAAAATAGTTGTAAATGCATCCCAAAATGGTTTATTCCAAAGATGTATCGATGATGATCAGACTTACTTTGCAAATGGAGGAGAGCATTTTGTTTTTCAGAAAATTAAAACTGTACACACAGCAATGTAGATACAATTCGTTTCTATTACATATATATGTATTTTTACTGCAAATGTGTTGGCATGTTGTGGCTATATCAAATATATCATGTGGATAAAAAAAAAAATCTGTTATGAAGTGACAAAGAAGAGGAAGGCATCATTTGAGGCCTTCTTTGGGGAGGGCAGTGCATGACTGGTAGTCCTAATTAAATGTCCAAATGAAGTGGTTCAGTTTGTATCATCAGACTCATTTTGGCCCATAATACTGTGACAGTTATTGAATTAGTGCAGGTTCAACTGCATCTTTGGCCTGCTGGGCAACCATGACACCCACACAAACTTTCCTTTCTTGCTTCTACGTACATGCTCCGAAGGCTTGCAGAAGTACAAATGTGCTTTAAGAAAGCTCAAATTGCTGCCTGAATGACTTGACTGCAAATTTGCCAGATTGGGTGGACTCATCTTGATCCATCAAATTTAATTGGTGAAAATAAGTGTGTAGGATCAAGAATTAGAGGTTAGATTTACACGTAGAAAAGAGCAAAATAGCTAAACATGCCGGCTAGAGGCCCATTACTGATGTCTAGTGATGGTCCTCTGATACCCGAGGCTTCGACACATGCGCTGTAGCTCATGAAGCAAACGTATCGAGCCACTGTGCCGAGGCGTGGTTTGGTCACGTGACTCGTGACGTTTGAATCACTTCAGTGACGTTTGAAGCACTCAACTGCTTCGAATCACCTGATTGGTTCGGTTTGTTATGTGAATCACTCAGCGGGATCGAGTGTTCCGGGATAGGAGATCCCTATTTAGTGTTGTTCATTTGAATTGTTTTTCGCAGAATAGATTGGGTTTTTTTTTGCTGTTGTTTTTGCTTTGAGAGTTAGTAGTATGTCAGATTTCGTATTTCGTAGAGAATATATATATATATATATATATATATATATATATATATATATATATATATATATATATATATATATATATATATATATATATATATATATATATATATATATATATATATATGTATATATATATGTATATATATATATATATATATATATATATATATATATATATATATATATATATATATATATATATATATATTCCCAACTCACCACCCCCATGACACAACACCTGGCACAGAACCTTGTCAGGTGCTTAGCTGACAGACTACAAACCAAAGAAAAGAACAGTCACTGACTGTTGCTACACTTGTGGCTCTGCAGTTCAAAACTTTTGGATTCACCAATCAGAGTGGCAGCCAGTGTGAAAGAACGTTTAATAACAGAATGCACAACAATTAACATAAAGAATACCAAGCAGCAGTCATCTACATCACAAGCACCACCGCAGCCTCGTCCTCCACCACCAGCAGCACCTTCCACAGGTATTCTTTTTCTCTTCTGAATAGGGAATGACTGACATTTCTGGTGATGATGATGATGATCTTCAATATTTTTCAGTTCAGCTGTGGAGCCTATTAGACGAAGACGCAAGTAGAGCCTGGCAAATGCAAAGCGCCACAGCGAATGCAATTGTAGAAAGAACGGCAGACCCACTGGCTTACTGGGTAACCCACAAAACCGTTTACCCAAACTTGTACAATGGAGCCAAACATTTCCTGTGTACCTCAGCCTCATCTGTGCCGTGTGAACAGGTTTTTTTTTTTTCTAAGGCTGGGGAGATAGTGAGTAAAAGAAGGAACTGCTTGAGTCCCAAACAATGTTCCCTGTAATTTTTCATGAGTGTGAGCAAACACACAAACTCCCTGAGCGTCCCTTGGACCACTGTGAGCAACATCAGATGTGTGCACTGTGGTCACACCAGCATCACATCCATTCAAGTTACATGGTTTATTAAAAGAATCAAATTACAGCATTTACATTTCTGTTAAAACACTTTGTCAACAGGAGCCAGTTGAAGGCTGCAGTGATTTTAGTGACACTACAATGTATAAGAGTGAAGTTATTGAATATTTGTCTCTCTTTACTGTTGCAGTGGTTTTGCAAATTGCAGACGGACCCTGTTCACTCCATAGACACCAATGTTATTCCTGTAGCTTGAATGACAGCTACTTTTGATAAAACTGGGCTTGTAGCACATTGTCTGCCTTGCAACAATGGGAAAGAGGCACTGTTTATGTTTTGACAACCTATATCTAATGAGTTATTGATGCTGGAAGTCTGAATCTGTGAATATCTTTCCAACTTTACTGAACTTGGGGCCACTACCACCTAAGGAGTGATATATTTAATTCTGAAAAAAGCATTTAGCCATACTTAAAGCTTTAAGTGCTTTATTAACACGGAACTAAAAATTTTGTATTGTTTTATTATTGCAGGTTCTGTCTGAAAAGCGGTGGCATCATTTTAAACTGTGAAATCAAACTAACAAAATGTAATGACCAACCAGTGAGCAATACTGGATTCTGCAAAAACATAAACAACTTTTTTAAAAAAAATCTAAATCTTATCTTAACACAGTTAATGTATTAACTTATTTTTGTGTGTATGCATGTATTTATTGATTTATTTAGTACTGTTAACATAGAGTTCTGAGTGAGTTTTTCTTAAGATAGGCAAAGGCCATTTATTGATTACATATAGGCTGTTAAATGTTTATTAAAAACTAAAAAGCATTTTTAAAAAAACAACTTGGGCATTTATTGAGTCACTAAAATACTGTAGAGTACAGACCACATCAGCATGATTATAAGCATCCTCTGGTAAATTAACAACCAGATACTGATGTCTCTCACCATATGGACTTCAGGAGATGATTAGATGATGATAAACTGTGACCTACTGGTTGGGTTCTCTCTGTTCTCATGTTTCTTACATGTTTGTCCCCTGACAGCCGGGTCCTAATGTTTTTTGAGCAACACACCATACTATGACGTTTTTACAATGATGGTTCTACTATGGAACCAGTTTGACATGTTCAGGTGTTCTTTGTGTGAAAACTCAGAGATTTCAGGTATCAGAAGGTGGTTTTCAACTTTCTTTATTAACTTTCTGCTTCAACTTTAAATTAAAGCTGCAAGCAGCGTTGGACGGGTCCTCGCATCCATGCTCGTCGTCGAATCCACGCACGTCCACCAGGTGGCGCTGCGACCGAGAGTGTATATTGGCCTATGGATGTGATCACGTCCACACTCTGATGACACATATAACATTTCAGGCAGATCGGACCATGTCCAGGCTAGTTATAGAGCTTTTCCTTCTATCCACCAGGTGGCGTTATGACTGTGGCTGTATTTCAGCATGTGAATGTCATCAGGGCGGGACTCTGATCATACATGTAAAGTTTGAGGCAGATCAGAGTATGTTTAGGGCAGTTACACAGCAGTTGATGTGTCATGTCGAAGCATCAAAGTTTGGGAGCCTGCCATGGCCACGCCCTCAGACTTTTGTGGAGCATTTTGATAACTTTTGATCACCCATACCTGGAGTACATCCTGGCTGAATTTCATATCTGTCGGTGTTACCCTGTTTGAGTTGATAGCTTTTCAAAATGTCTAAAAATGACCCAAAATTGAAGGTTGGTGTTAAATTCTAGAAAGAAGAAGAAGATTAAAGAAAGAAAATACATAAAAAAGAAGCAATTAAATAAATGGGAAAAAGTTAAGACAATTAAACTTTTATAAAGTATGGGGGGAAAAAAGATGTAAGAAATTAAAGAATTGTATTTAATAAATAAACAGGAAATTTGTAAATAAGTGTTGTAGTCTTTTGCAGTTAATTGATGGATAGGCGTAGTGAGAGACAGCCAGACAATGGGGTAGAAATAAGAATGAGAACAACTAATATAGCACAGGGTTGCGAGCGGGAATCGAACCCGGGCCTCAGCATTGAGGACCAACTACATGCATCAGTGGCTTAACCCGCAGAGCTATATGATCACACATGTTGACTGTCAGCAAAGGTGTATCAATCCAATAGAAAGTCTGGGGGTAGGGTTCGGGTTACAGAGGAAGGTCCTGACAGTAGCAATGTACCAAAAACATGGATATAAAATTATACATTTTTTCATAATTTAATATTAAGTCACACTAGCCAAAAAATTCTTAGAATAAAGTTGGGGTTTTTCCTTCAGCCGTTGTGGTTGCACTGTACCTTTAGGTTATCTAGATCTACAACGGCTGAAGGAAAAACCACGGATTAATTTCTCAGAATATTCGGCTGCTTAGTATTAACATTAAAAATATTTATGTGTAATATTAATTACCCTATTTTTTTTCATTACAACTGTAAGGACCTCCCTCTCCAACCCTAACCCTACCCCTAGACTTTCTATTGGATTAATACACGTTTTCAAGACCAGAACATGTGTGGTCATGTAGCTCTACGGGTTACGCCTGTGATGTTCAGGACTCATTCTTGTATTTTACACTCTCTGATGTTTTCTTTTCTTCATGTCTAGTGTGTGAATCATTTCTGGTTTGTCTCTTCAGTGTCTCATGTGGCCCTGCAGCTTCTCCTCCTCCACCTCCTCCTGAAGCCTTCATCTTCTTCATCATCAGCTGCTCAGTGACTCTGTTGGACGTCTCACCGTGTGGCAGCAGCTCAGGTCAGTGGTGAAGATCCTCTTTATCAGCTCCACACCCACAGACGTAGTGAACGCAGCGTCTGTTGTGCTAATAAGAAGCTGCATCTGAGCAGCAGCAGCTCTGTTCACTCCAGCCTCAGTCACACATGGAGTCAGAGCAACACTCTGTCAGAGCTGATTCCTCAATGTTAGATCTGATTAATCTCTCTCTAGTAACAGGTTATGTACCACAGGCTTTTAAGGTTGCTGTAATCAAACCTTTACTTAAAAAGCCCACTCTAGATCCAGATGTTTTAGCCAACTATAGACCAGTTTCCAACCTCCCATTTCTCTCCAAAATTCTGGAAAGAACAGTTGCAAATCAATTATGTGAACATTTACAAAGGAATAGCTTGTTTGAAGAGTTTCAGTCAGGCTTCAGAGTGCATCATAGCACAGAAACAGCTCTGGTGAAAGTTACTAATGACCTTCTCATAGCGTCAGATAATGGACTGGTCTCTATACTTATTTTATTGGACCTTAGTGCAGCATTCGATACAATCGACCACAAACTTTTATTACAGCGACTAGAACATTCTATTGGCATTAAAGGGACAGCACTGGACTGGTTTAAATCCTACTTATCAGACAGGTTCCAGTTTGTGCATGTCAACAATGACTCTTCTGAGCATACTAGGGTTAATCATGGAGTTCCTCAGGGTTCTGTCTTAGGACCAATACTGTTCACATTATACATGCTTCCCTTAGGCAACATTATTAGGAAGCACTGTATTAATTTCCATTGTTATGCTGACGACACTCAATTGTATTTATCTATGAAGCCAAATGAAACTAATCAGCTAGCTAGACTGCAAGATTGTCTTAAGGACATAAAGACCTGGATGACCTATAATTTCTTACTACTAAATTCAGACAAGACTGAAGTCATTGTATTTGGCCCCAAACATCTTAGAGAATTGCTTTCAAAGCATATAGCTACTCTGGATGGCATTACATTGGCCTCCAGTACTACTGTGAGGAACCTCGGTGTTATCTTTGACCAGGACATGTCCTTTAACTCGCACATAAAACAAATCTGTAGGACTTCCTTTTTCCACCTGAGAAATACTGTGAAAATCAGGAACATCCTGTCTCAGAGTGATGCAGAAAAACTAGTCCATGCATTTGTTACTTCTAGGCTTGACTACTGTAATTCCTTATTATCAGGTTGTCCCAATAGCTCTCTGAAACATTTACAGCTGATCCAAAATGCTGCAGCCAGAGTACTGACGGGAATTAGCAAGAGAGATCATATTTCTCCTATATTGGATTCTCTTCATTGGCTTCCTGTTAAATCTAGAATAGAATTCAAAATCCTTCTTCTGACATATAAAGCTCTTAACAACCAATCTCCATCATATCTTAAAGACCTGATAGTACCATATTATCCTAGCAGAACTCTTCGCTCTCAGACTGCAGGCTTACTTGTTGTTCCTAGAATCTCTAAAAGTAGAATGGGAGGCAGAGCCTTCAGTTATCAGGCGCCTCTCCTGTGGAACCAGCTCCCAGTTTGGGTTCGGGAGGCGGACACCCTCTCTATTTTTAAGACCAGGCTTAAAGCCTTCCTTTTCGACAAAGCTTATAGTTAGGGCTGACTGGGGGACCCTGACGGGGTATGCTTGTGTTTTCATTTGCACAACTGACTTCCCCTCTTGACGTCCCTTAGTTCTGCCCCTAGTTATGCTGCTATAGGCCTAGACTGCTGGGGAACCTCTCTTGATGCACTGAGCCCTTCTCTAACTACCTATGTATTTACTACATATACCATTATTGCATTACATTCACTCTGTTTCTTTCTGTGTCCTTTCTCCGAGTGTCCCTGGTCCCAGAGCTGGATGCTGGATGCTTCAGATGTGTGGCTGTGTTTTATGGTCCTTGTGTCCCACCCCCCCACCTCTCTATCTCTACCCCTCTATCTGTACCCCTCTATCTCTACCTCTACCCCTCTATCTCTACCTGTCTACCTCTTCTGTCCCTCTCAACCCGCCCGGCCAGCAGGCAGATGGTTCCCCCCACATTAGAGCCGGGTTCTGCTCGAGGTTTTTTTCCCTGTTAAAAGGGTGTTTTCCTTGCCACTGTCGCCTTTTGGCTTGCTCTGGGGGTCAGGCATATGGGTTCTGTAAAGCGTCTCGAGACAATTTGACTGTAATTGGCGCTATATAAATAAAATTGAATTGAAAATTGAATTGAACTGAGAGCTCTCAGCAGTTTTCTACCCATTTAAGAGCAGGACAAACCGAACAAGCTGTTGTATCGATTTGTCCACGATTTCCTCTCATGTGTCCATTTTAAGGAGTTTGCAGTCAACCATGGCCGACTCAGAATCACTCCCACCGGGAAGATCTGTGAAGGAAGGTCCACCCGGCTGGTCCAGAAGCTCCGGTCCAGCAGAGCAGCGTCAGGATGGAGACGTAACCGGGTGAGTTAACTAGAGAGGCGACACATTCACATAGAAAATCCAACAATTCCTTCTGTTTTTACAGTTTGTGACTCTAGTAAATGGTGTCATTTTTCAAAGCTGGTGGGTTTTGGGCTTCACAGATTGAACCTAAATGCTTTTCTTAAACAAACTGCTGAGCTGCTGCACAGTGAAATGTTTGAGTGGAGCTCAGGATGAAAGCATGAGAGCTGTTTTACATGTTTTTATGTTCAGCTAATATCATTTCCTCTGGACAATGTTTGTGGTGTTAGAAGTGGACGTTTGTAGGGAGTTTTCAGTTGTGATACTTTAATGCATAAATATTTGCAGTGGTGGTTTCACTGCAAGCATCTACTGATGTCACCAGTGAAGTAAATAAAAACAGCATTTGTTGAACTTTACGCCTCTCAGTGTCTGCAGTTAGTTTAGCTGAATCAATGCAAAGATATTTCTATTTTTCTACATGACAGGAATGTCAGTGAAATCCAAATGCTAAGAATAAACAAGTGATCTGCCTGGTCACAGATCCCACTTTAATCCAAAATAAAGACTTTGCAAGGAAATGAACTTGAAATATGAGCCACCAGTAAAAGTTGTGATCAGACAGAAGGGCCTGTATTTTATCTTTGGAGAAGTTTGACATGTAAGTTTGTGCATCTGATCAGTGGTGAGGCCTGTGGATGACTGGAGATGTGTGTGGACACTTAGACGAAGCAGCAAATGTGTTGAAAATGAGTTGTCTTCTCAGAGTCTTGAAGATGTTTTGTCAGAGCTAAGAAAGAAGTAAGAGATCCTGCAGGTGATTGTTGAGTGGTGTTGAGGAATTTGAATGTAGAGGAATAGCAAAGAGATTTTGAAGATATTTAAGCCATAAGTTGTATTTTATTTGTTTGCTGTTCTCTCCCATTTGTAGTGAAGAGAAGTGATTTGACATGAAGAATGTGATTTGTGTGGCTTTGAAATTGTGTTAAAATGTAAAAATGAGTGATGAGGAGAAGAGTGTGACTTTTTAGTATTGTGTTTTTTAGCGTGTTCTTTAAAAGTTGTAGGTAGATGATCTTCTTTTTTTGATTTTGTGGATTGTTTTTTTTTCTTTCAGTGTTGATGTCACCGCCTTGACGAATAGAAGAAAAGCCTGTATTTGGGTATGTAGGACTGGTAGTCCAGAGGTAGTGCTGGTGGTTTGGAACCTGAAGAGTGCAGGTTCGATCCCCCACCCTGCTCAAGCTTTTTTTTTTACATTTGGGCAAAAGTTGCCAAAAATCTGGGGCGCCCGTATAGCTCAACGCGTTGAGCGGGCGACCCATGTACAGGGGCTGGTCCCCGACGCAGCTGGCCCGGGTTCGATTCCCGCTCGCGGCCCTTTGCTGCACGTCTTCCCCCGACTCTTCTCCCGTTTCCTGTCTCTCTCACACTGCACCTATCCAATAAAAGCCGATAAAAGGCCAAAAAAAAAATAACTTTAAAAATCTGCCTTCGTGCCTTCGTGCCTTCGTGCCTTCGTGCCTTCGTGCCTTCGTGCCTTCGTGCCTTCGTGCCTTCGTGCCTTCGTGCCTTCGTGCCTTCGTGCCTTCGTGCCTTCGTGCCTTCGTGCCTTCGTGCCTTCGTGCCTTCGTGCCTTCGTGCCTTCGTGCCTTCGTGCCTTCGTGCCTTCGTGCCTTCGTGCCTTCGTGCCTTCGTGCCTTCGTGCCTTCGTGCCTTCGTGCCTTCGTGCCTTCGTGCCTTCGTGCCTTCGTGCCTTGCTTATGGGTAAATCTCCTGGTTTTCCTTTTTACCGGATCCAGTCCAGTCTAGTCACACTCCACCCCACACCACACCACAACCTTTCCACTCCACTATCACCCTCCACAAGGTTCCCAGCAGGGATTCGAACCATGACCATCCACATGACAGACACACACCCTCTGTGTGAGCTATCTGTCACACAAGGTCCTTGGTGGAGTTTGTTGTAATGATGGTTGCAAGAGGTTGTCATGCAGCCAAAGTGTAAGATAAGATAAGAGATAAGATAAGATAAAGTTCTTTATTTCTCCCCACTCCAGGGGAAATTTACATTGTTACAGCAGCTTATGTAACAGTAGACATAGTGATAAGAATAAAATAATAATAGAACAATAGTAATAATATTTACAATATATACAAGGGTGACAGATGAGGGTAAAGTGGCTTAACAGAAAAAATAAAAATAAAGTTTAAAAGTGCAGAGATGTGCAGTGCAAGAATGTCAGTGCAGATTTTATGGTTTGGGGTGGTAATGATATAGTCCAGTTTATGTTAACATCAGCCAGTGATGCTGATGTTGTAAAGTCTTATAGCAGATGGAATGAAGGACCTGCGATAGCGCTCTTTCTTGCAGGGTGGATGTGTAAAAAGTGTAAAAAGAGCCTTGAGTTGGATTCAAACCAAGGACCTCCTGGATGAGAGGCAGATAACTTACCACTGCACTATCCTTCCTACTGGGTGTAGCTGTTAGTTTTCGTAAATGATGGTACACAAAAGTATTAAGGAAGTGAAGATAATAAAGGTACTAAGGTACTGGGGAGGCAAAAAACTTACCTCTACACCACCTGTCCTACAAGATGTTGCTCTAACTTTGCTTAAATGATGCTATCAATTAGTACTGGCGCAACCAAACGACAAATAAAAGGTGTGAGTGGAGATCTGAATCATGTGAGGTTTGTTTCTGAGACTGAATACACCCGATCTCATCTGATTTGCAAAGCTAAGCAGGGTTGGGCCTGGTTAGTATTTGGATGGGAGACTACCTGGGAATACCAGGTGCTGTAAGCTTTTTACTTCTCCTCACAACCTGAACAACACACTGCTAGCGACAGCTATCAACTAAAACCTCTTGGTTTCTTTATTATACACTCTATGAGGTGGATAAGCTGCAGCTCATGCTGATTTATTGCTGCTTCTTGTTGGAGCCAAAGAACAAAGGCTTCACCTGTTGGAGCAGCTGATGTCCTACAGCCTCTTCACCACAGAAAGCCTCTGACAGCTTCAATTCTTTACACTCTGACTGCAAGACACCAATCACATAGGAACATTTACATGTATGGAACAAAGAGCTGAGCTGACACTCAACATATGTTTGACCATTTATTGATAAAGACATTCAAACATGTCTAGAGATAGAACACCAACGCACGGTGTAAGAAAGGTCAGAACAGACTTCACCTGCTCAGGAAACTGAGGTCCTTCGGGGTGCAGGGAGCAATTCTGAGGACCTTTTATGGTTGTGTGGTGGTATCAGCCATCCTGTATGGACTGGTCTGCTGGAGCAGCAGCATCACGGCTGCAGACAGGAAGAGACTAAAGAAACTGGTTAAGAAAGCAAGCTCTGTCCTCGGGTGGTGGTAGACAGGAGGATGATGACAAAGCTGTTGTCTATCATGGAGGACATCTCCCACCCCCTGCAGGAAACAGGACCATCACCGGCAGCTCCTTCAGGGACAGACTGCTTCACCCACGATGTTTGAAGGAGGTCCTTCCTTCCTGCAGCAGTCAGACTGTGTTCAATCAAGCCTGCTCCCAGTAGTTCAGATCACCCATGAAGTAACTGCAATAAAATGTAAATAAGTCAATATGTGCAATTTCACAGGTTTTTTTTTTTACAAGCATTTCTATTTCTTCTCTAAGGAGAAAGCATCTATTTATATCTGTGCACTGAATGCTGCTTTTTTTTTTTTAAACTTTTTCTCCTATCTGCTACTGCCACACTGAAAATTTCCCCACTGCAGGATCTACCTATCCATCCATCTATCTATGGTCCATCTACCTCCCTACCTATCTATCCATCCATCCATCCATCCATCCATCTATCCATCCATCCATCCATCCATCCATCTCTCTCACAGGTGTGGGGGTTGATTCACCTGTTCTCAATCACCTTAATCCACGAAGGCCCGGTTCTTCATTCTTCCGCTCTCTGCCAGACCACAGACTTTGAAACCAGAACCTTTCTCCTACAATTAGTCTGGTTTCCCCTTTTTGTTTTCACCTTGGTTTAGTTATCCTTTCTGTGTTGGTTTTAGTTTCATTCGTTAAATAAACTCCTTGTAATCTTTGACCTGTGTCTGCAGATGTCCTGTGACACCAATGATCCCATCTGATATTTAGCATGTTTTCAATTATTGGTCCCATTTCTTAAAAAAAAAAAAAAAAAAAAAAAAAGCCCCCTTAAATCTGATCAGATAAATGAATGTGAAACTACTTTGGGTCTGCTGCAGCTGCCTCCCTCTGATCTTTGTCCTGCCCACAGCACAATCTGATCAGTGAAACACTGAAGGACAACTTCAGCATGTAAAACATAAATAAGCAAAGGCTGCAACTCGTGATTATTTTAATTTTAACTTAACTTTATGTGCTGTTCAAAAACTTTATTTTTTCTGCAAATGTGTAGTGATTCCAAATCTTGGTTATTGATCTCCTTGATTACAAAAAAAATCTGTATCGACCCGGAAAAAAAACAAACATGTCAGGGACCCTATGATGTTAACTGTTTGCCTGAATGTTTTTGTTTAAAATCCTCAGTAATAACCTTTGACTGGTTGCTCTTAACCCTGTAAAACTCACTGCTGCAAAAATACAACATCAGCTTATTTTTTAATTACTATTTTCTATTATATATATCTGAAATAAACCCTAATCTGTGGGTCTGACAGCAGCATGAGGTCAAAGAAGCTGCCATCAGCTGCTGCACTTCTGTCCGTCCAGCAGATGGAGCCATGGAGCTGCAGTCAAGTGAAGAGCAGCACAAGGCAACCACCACTTCCATCCACTGACGCATTCAATTTGACTGACGCTAATGTTTTATTGACTTCCAACCACTAAACCAATATGATCACTGATGCACTGAGCTGAAGAAGTAATGTTACATTTCAAACATAACTGGGGAAATAACCGAAACTTCTTCCTTAGGAAAGGAGAAAGTATAAGAGTATAAAGGCAGTGCAAGAATAAATAAGAAAAAAACGGTGCAAAAATTGCCCATAGCATTATATACAGATGACTTTATTCTTAAAAAAAAAAAAACAACAAACATGTAGAAGACTATATACAGAGGATCAGGTTTCAGGTATAGATAGATCGACAGATGAATCCTTACTGTGAAAATATTTAAAGACATTGAACATTGTGCAATATAAGGTCAGTCAGCAGCCTCAGTTCATGCACCAAGAAAACTTTTATGCATTTTTTAAAAATAAATTTTCTCCATTTACAAGGCAGGGAGATAACCGAAACTTCTTCCTTAATAGTTCCTGTTTAGTTTGTATGCTGTGGTGTCAGGATTACTACACGTGGAAATGAATATCAAATTAAAATCATTTCCATATCTTGACAAGTTGTTGCGATCAAAAAGTAAACTAAAGCTGCAAGCAGCGTTGGACGGGTCCTCGCATCCTTGCTGGTCGGCGAATCCACGCACATCCACCAGGTGGCGCTGCGACCGAGAGTGCATGTCGGCCTATGGATGCGATGAGGGCTGGACTCTGATCACACGTGCAAAATTTCAGGCAGATTGGAGCATATTCAGGCTACTTCTAGAGCTTTTCCTGTCCATCCACCAGGTGGCGCTGCGACCGAGAGTGTATATTGGCCTATGGATGTGATCAGGGTCAGACTCTGATCACACGTAAAATTTCAGGCAGATCGGACCATGTCCAGGCTAGTTATAGAGCATTTCCTTCCAACCACCAGGTGGCGCTGCGACCGAGAGTTTATGTCGGCCTATGGATGTGATCAGGACTGGACTCTGATCACACCTGTAAAGTTTGAGGCAGATTGGAGCATGTTTAGGGCAGTTACACAGCAGTTGATGTTTCATGGCGAAGCATCAAAATTCACGAGGCCGCCATGGCCACGCCCTCAGACTTAAGGTGAGCATTTTGATAACTTTTGATCACCCATGCCTGGACTACATCCTGGCCGAATTTCAGCTCTCTCGGTGTTACCCTATGTGAGTTTATAGCTTTTGAAAATGTACAAAAATGACCCAAAATCGTCAAAACGTATGACATATAATTCAAAATGGCCGACTTCCTGTTGGGTTTTGGGCATGGCTGTTAATTACATTTTGGTGTGTCTTGACGAGTTACATATGCCTACCAAGTTTCATAATTCTAGGTGACACGTACTGGCCGTAGTAAATGTTTGAAATTTTCCAGGTGGCGCTATGGAGCCATTTTGCCAAACACATGTGCAGTTTTCCTAAAATCTGAAATGGGTTGCCGGTCCAGATATGTGTGGCAATTTTGGCGAGCATTTGAGCATTTTTAACCTGTCAAAAAGTACTTTGTTTATTCCGGCAACGATACGTTGCCACGGCAACAGCGTTTTATGAATCGTCAAAATCTTCACACTGTGCCATCGTCAATGTGTGGTCACTCACCTGACCAATTTTCAGAATCATATGACAAAGTATCAGGCAATGGCACGTGCAAATATAATGACAATTTCTTCCTGTTGCCAATAGGTGGCGCTATGAGTATTTCTAAATTTATGAATGTGGATGTGGTCAGAACCGGACTGGTGTCCAAGTTTGGTCCGGATTGGATCATTTCCAGCTGAGATATTAATAATTCAATTTTTATGGCGAGAAATCGAAATTCGCCGCAATGCCACAGACACGCCCCTTGACGACGAGTCACCATTTTCTTTGGGAATCATCATCAATGTGTTCAGGCTTATGTTACCACATTTGAGGTGAATCTGATCAACGTGCTAAGAATAGTACATCAAAGTGTGAAAAATGTCAATTTCCTGCTACCACAAGGTGGCGCTATGACTGTGAATGAATATAACCACATGGATATTGTCAGGGCTGGACATTGATCACACATGTCAAATTTCAGGCAGATTGGACCGTGTACAGCTGAGTTAGACACCACTTCCTGTTTCATGGCGAAGGATCCATTTTTTTGGGAGTCGCCATGGCCACGCCCTTTGAAATGAAATGAACATTTTGATAATTTTTCATCAGGTCGCGTGTTTGCATATATTGGCCAAATTTGACGTCTGTCGGACTTATCCCCGATGAGTTATTAATTTTGAAAAATTTACAGCTAATTCAAGATGGCCGACTTCCTGTTGGTGTTAAGGCGTGGTCATGATTGACTTTTTTGGGTTTCCTGATGTGCTGAATATGCATGCAAAATTTTGTAGCTGTACATGAAACATCGTGCAAGTTGGCCTAATGACCAAATTTTCAATTTTCCAGGGGGCGCTATGGAGCCATTTTGCCACACACATGCGCAACTCCCATAAAATATCAAATTTTTCGCGAGGCCTGATGAGCATGCCACGTTTGATGCATTTTGGGGTATGATAAGGCCGCCAAAAAGGCAATTCAAAAGTCCGGAAAAGAATAATAATAATAATAATAATAATAATAATAATAAATAATTCCTTGCATTCCAATAGGGTCTTCGCACCAGTCGGTGCTCGGACCCTAATTAAATTTCCTTCACTAAGCCAGCCCTCTGGACTTCCAGTAACCTGTGTTCCTATTGGCTGTCCAGGTGGCTGTATTCCTATTGGCTGTCCAGGTGGCTGCTTGGTGTTATCAGGAACACCTGAGCAGCTTGGTGTTATCAGGAACACCTGAGCAGCTCAGTGTCTTCCTGCTTTATTTAGCTGCAGACAAACATTTCCTCTGCTTCTCTTCACCACTGAAGTGGGTTTGGCTCCTTTGCTTTAGTTTGTTCTTTAGGCGTTGGCTTGCAGCTTCCAGCAGTAAAATCGTCTTTAATGTGTTTCTTGGTGTGTTTTAGGGCTTTGTACTGGATAGTTGTCTTGGTAAATGTGGTTCTTTAGCCACAGTTAGCACATGGTGGTAATGTGTGCAGTGATTAGTGGATTTGGTACAGCTAAGTTGTGTCTTTATCTTGGCTGTAGTGAGTCTTTAGAGGTTTTTGGTCAGACACATTCTGTATTCTTGTTTGAGAACCAAGGTTGGTTGTCCAGAAGGTAAGAGTTCCTGTCCTGATTCTCTGTTCTCAGAGGTTCTCTGGTAGGCTGCAGGAGACTTTAGCATTTGGGTTGTGCTAGTTTGGTTTTTGTACGGTTTCATTTGGACGACTATCTTGAGGCCCCTCCATGTGGTTTAGTGAGGTTTTCTGGAACAGTTTTACAAAGCAACCTGCAGCAGAAGAGACTGAGAGTTTTTAGGAAGTTCTGGAGACCAGACTTTAGAGCAGGAGAAACATTTGTCAGCAGTTTGAGCAGGAGAAGGTGAGCTTCAGAGTAGAAATGAGACAGAAACCTTCTTGACCCGTGTGGTGAGGTCCTGTACCAAGAGTTTGAGCAGGTTGTGAAGAATCTGTAGTTCTTTGGTCTGAAAGCACAAGAAGAGTCGACTCATTAAAGGAGAAAACAGGAGATATTGTTGGTTCTTCAGTTGCTCTGCAGTTTCCTTAGACTGAATATCAAGTTTATATTTTAAATGATTTCCCATGTGAGCCCAAGCAGACTTCAATAAACTCCCTCCATCCCCTGGACACAACATATTTTATTACCATGTTAAATGTTATTTATTTATTTTTTTTTTTATGTTTTTGAGTTTTAATCATAGTTTTTTCTCTTTGCTTGTTTAGTTTTGTCATCTGTGTAAAAGGTGCTAAACAAATAAAGTTGAATTGATAAACTGAATAATTGACTAACTCATGATTGTGACAACAGAAGTATTTTCATTGTGATTTAAGGGTTTATTTCATTTTTAAGGTTGGAGTTAAAATTTTGACAGAAAAAGAAGATTAAAGAAATAAACAACATAACAAAAAGCAATTATATCAAACAAAAAAATTAATACAATAAAACTTTTAATAAGTTTTATTGTTAAAAAGATTTAAGAAATTTAAGATGTAATTTTCTAATTAAACATTTAATTTTTTAATTAAATGTTTTCTCTTTTTAAAGTTTTAATAATCTAATTAAATGTTTTGCATTTTTTTTAAATGTTTAATATTTATGTTTAATTTTGTTTTTTAAATGTTTAATTATGGAAAATATTTTATCTGTAATTTTTAATATTTGTATTTTAAAAATTTTGTTTAATTTCATAATGACATGTATTGTATGTTGTTGAATTATCTAATTCAATATTTTGTCCTTTTAATAGAGTTAAACATTAAATACAATTAAATTATATGTACATATACCACCTTTTAATGTTTAATTTTCTTTTTAAATGCTTCATTGTATTTTCTGTTTAATTCCTATTTGAAGTTTTATTGTCTTTATGATGTAATTTTCTAATTAAACATTTAATTTTTTAATTAAATGTTTTGTCTTTTTAAGGGTTTAATAATCTGATTAAATGTTTTGCATTTTTAAAAATGTTTAACATTCTTCTTGTTTGATTGTATTTTTTAAATGTTTAATGATGGAAAATACTTTATCTGTAATTTCTAATATTTGTATATTAAAAATTTTGTTTAATTTCATAATGACATGTATTGTATCGTGTTGAATGATCTCATTCAATATTTTTGTCTGTTTAATAGAGTTAAACATTAAATTACATTAAATTATATTAAACAGACAAAATATTGAATGAGATCATTCAACACGATACAATACATGTCATTATGAAATTAAACAAAATTTTTAATATACAAATATTAGAAATTACAGATAAAGTATTTTCCATCATTAAACATTTAAAAAATACAATCAAACAAGAAGAATGTTAAACATTTTTAAAAATGCAAAACATTTAATCAGATTATTAAACCCTTAAAAAGACCAAACAGGGGTGCCCATATAGCTCAACGGGTTAAGCGGGTGACCCATGTACAGAGGCTGGTCCCCGACGCAGCGGCCCGGGTTCGAGTCCCGCTAGTGACCCTTTGCTGCAAGTCTTCGCCCGATTCTTCTCCCCCGTTTCCTGTCTGTCTCTTACTACACCTATCCAATAAAAGGCCAAAAATGACAAAACATTTAATTAAAAAATTAAATGTTTAATTAGAAAATTATATCTTAAAGACAATAAAAGTTCAAATAGGAATTACACTGAAAATACAATGAAGGATTTAAAAAGAAAATTAAACATTAAAAGGTGGTAAAACATTTAAAAAGAAAAACTAAGATTTAATCGAAACATTAACAGACTGTCTGAAGGTTCAAACTAACAGAGAACTACTCAAGAACTTTTAAGATTTCAGTCCTCAAACTAACAGAGAAGTACTCAGGAACTTAGAAGATATCAGTCCTTGGACTGTCTGGAAGTTCAGTCTAACAGAGAACTACTGTGGGACTTAGAAAATTTCAGCCCTCAGACTGTGTGAAAGCTCAGGTCCTGAGGACTCGGGAGGTCTGGAGGCTTTGGAAAGTCTTGGAACTGAGGGTTCAACCCTCCAGCACAAAGGCTGAAGTCCAACCTCCTGAGAAAAACGATCGAGTCGAGACTCAAGTTAAAAAAAACTCGAAAATGGCAAAAAAATAGATGATAAATGCGCAAAAAAAAAAAAAAAAAGTATCACGCGCAGCTTAGAGGGAACAGTGGTCCCAAAACTGTTGATAAATTATTTCTCAATAAAACCTCATAACCAGTTACATAAGCACACCCTCTTTACTAACCTCTTTACCAATAAACCCCAAGACATACTTTGCCAAAATCCATAATAATCAATAAAATCTTTATTTGCACCATGCCCCATGTGAAAATGACATCAGTCTGTATTTGTAGAGCATCTCATGAATGTAGCAGCACCGTTTAAATGTTTCATAACACAGAATATAAGCAAAGAGTATGTAGGGATACAGACAAACATGGGAAATAAGAAACGTGCTCTTCAATAGTTATTGTCATTATTATTACTAGTAATATTATTTTTGTGTCCACTACAACCCATACAATGATCTAGTGTAGTCAAACAGCAATGTGTGCATGGCGAATCAAATCCAAAACAATCCATGAACCGACCACGTCTTGATTGCACTTCATTTTATTGACCACTAGATGTCCTACTCGAGCACTGTGTGTCATTGAGGCCTCGAGTAATGAACCATGTTTTGAATGAAGTGTCGAAGCTTCAACAAAGCCTCGATCAGCCATCACTACTGATGTCACAGTATTTTGTATCAGCTGTTAAAAAGAGAAAAAAAGTGCAATGACATCACTTATTGGGATGTGGCCAGAAGTGCTGCTTGATGTTGTGACCTCATGTTAGTACCATAAAAACATTACATTTTTAGCTGAATAATCTTTCACATATATTCGAATATAATTATGGAGGATACATTATTTCTTTTCGATGAATATTATAAAATCGGTCAATAATAACATTTTGTACTCTGAGGAACATACTGTGTCGCGGCGCGGCGTGGCGGTAAACGAATGTAACGCACCTTTGGCCAGTTGGATGAAGGCGGTGCTAGTGGTGCCCAAGCAGCAGGGCCTTGCCTTTGTGGTTGTAGAAAGAGAAGATGGCTCCCGTTCTGGAGAAACAGCACCCGGGCGCCGCCGGATCAGGCGACAACAACAACGAAGAGGAAGAAGGACAAAACCTTTGGCAAGTTCTGCTATTCTTTTGACGTCTTCATGCCTGCTGAGGCTCTTCTCGGAAAAGCAGAGCTGCTGTGGTTCTGCTTTGTCACTGCCGGTTGCTGCCTTTCAAACACCGGCCCGGCTAGCAGGAACATTAGCACTTACTGAAGCTGAGCGGTCAGTGTGCTACTTGTGTTAGCAGACGTTAGCTAACGTCAGCTAAATGGGCTGAGTAGCTAACGAATAGAACCACTATTTACGATATGTGACCAGTTTTACTATTAAAATAAATGGTGTTGGACGTGTCAGGTTTCCAAACAGCATTTTATATTATTAGGGACTTTGATGGTTTATGTTAAGATAAGAGCTAAATACTAGTTAGCCCTTTTATGAGGAGTGCAGCAAGCTAACAGGAACGTTAACAAGCTAGCTCACACCTTAACCGACAATTTGAAGTGTGCAGAAAATTAACTCTAGCTTTAGATAACGCATATCTTTAGAGGTTGTACTGTTATGGGGCTTCAACTTGTCAGCTTTCATGAATACAGATATTTAGCTGCTTATTTCTAACGCACCGGTCAGTAGAGTTTGTCATTTCCTGTTTTTTGTGTGTGTTGTCGTGGGCTTCTTACCGGGCTAGCTAAAACTATGCACTAACTGTGACCAGTAAAGTTAAGGTGTGCAACGTTAGCTCACCAGCTGCTGTTTTGATAGCAACGTCTGATCTGCGATGAGAAGCTGTCAGTGTGCCACCTGGCAGTCAGTCTAACTTCCACTTGTTTTTTTTATGTCTTGTTCTTTCTTGTAGGACCTCAATACTGAGTGAAGTTTCAACAAGATCGAGTTCAAAGTTACCATCAGGAAAAAATATCCTGGTATTTGGTGAGTATTGTTTACGCCACCTGTGTGAAAGTCTACTCTTCCACAGTGGATTTGTGGTGGTCAACCCTGAGGGCGAAACTAAACTGAACTCACAAAAGCTATTGATTGCACATCTAAACCAGATTTTTCAAACAGTCTGCACTTCCCACACTTTTGAAGAAAAGACATAATAAACCCCAAAATACAGGGACGTTTTCTTTGGTGTGGGATCATATTTATTTTGATGAGCCTTCCAAAACTGTGAGAAATGCTGCCTTTGACCAGGAAGATTTGTATTAAGACATTGCAGCCCGTTGTGGATTTGAGGTGACAATAGTCATAACTTATAGATTATAATACAAAGGAACATAAAGTGAGAAGTTACTGGTACATTTGTATGTCATTTTAGTTCTTATTTAAAATATCAGTAATCATCTGTAGTTATTAATATCACCATGCCCATTAGAAATAATAAATGTCATACATTACGAATGCAATGCCTTGCAGGTGAGGATGGATCAGGAAAAACAACACTCATGGCCAAACTTCAAGGAGCTGATCACAACAAGAAAGGGAGGGGACTGGAGTATCTGTACTTAAGTGTCCATGATGAGGACAGGGATGGTGAGTTTACCTGTTCTGGTTGTTTAACAGCAATGTCATTTACAAGTTATCAGTACTTTACAACAGTAATTGTATTTCTTGCTTTTAATTAATAATTGTTTTTTTCCCTTTGTAGACCTTACTCGCTGTAATGTATGGATCCTGGATGGGGACCTATACCACAAAGGCCTTCTTAAGTTTGCTGTCACACCTCAGTCGCTACCTGACTGTCTAGCTGTGTTTGTTGTGGATATGTCACGGCCCTGGACCATCATGGAGTCACTGCAGAAATGGGCAAGTGTGCTTCGTGACCATGTGGACAAGCTCAAGATTCCTCCAGAGGATATGAGAGAAATGGAGCAGAAGAGTAAGTAATGATTTATCCAGCTGGGCAATTAAAACCGTGTGGCACCTTTTTAGAAGTCCACTGTGTTGTTAAAATTTATGATTTTATTACACTGTCAAATACTAACCTTAGATCCTGTAGTAGCACCCGTTGCTACTGTCTTCCCTGGTTGCACATTCATAATAGAAAGTGAACATGTAAGTACTAAGACTGAATGTTGAATTAGATTTGATCTGCTTAGTAGTAACTCTTGAGTTCAAATGCTATGAAAGATTGTGACTGGCGTAAATTCAAATATGTCTTTTTTTTGTTAAAGTAAACTTAAAATTGAAATAAGGTGATGATTTATTTCGAATTAGTCATTTTTCTTTATGTCTGATGTGAAATGTTAAAATCTGGGACACAAATGGAAACATGATATGCATACATTTTGTTGAATTAACTAAGGAGCAGGTTAAAAGGCACTCAGCAAAGCTGCCTGGAGCATCATAGGCTGAACGCAGTGGAGGTCTTACATAATACAAGCCAGGCTTCTTGCTGACTGTCCTCTGGGGAAAAGGAGAGATTGGTTGCTGCGTTGTGTGGAAGACGGGCAATGTATAACATTACACATCGCCATGGACGATGCTGGGTCATCAGAGAGGCCCATGATCCTCAGCTGTGTGTTCTGGCTAGAGGCAAGTTGTGCAAATCAATGAGTGTGATGTAGGCAGATGTTGTTCTCTGGTTAATTTTAGAACTGGTCATATCCCACTTATGAACAGTTCTTTTGTCTTTGGAAAGGTGGTTGCTTTTCAGACAACTTAGTTCAGCCTGCAGGGTTTTGCAAAAGGTTCTTCTCTGCTTCCAGTTTGCTTGCTGCTTTTACTCTTAAAAGGCTATAATGACTTTTCACGTATATGTCAAATTGTTAAATAATTGTAGGACAACCTGAAAGCACATGTTTAGAAATGTTCTTGACATATAACATGCCAACACAGTAGCAAGTGTTAACAAGTAGTTTAGTCTGGTGGCAAACATGTGAAAAAGAAAAGGGAAGCTGTTCCTAAAGCGATGACTAAAGCATGCTTAATTTAAGTGAGTATTATGGCTTTAATTGGTTCATATTTTTAATTTTTATTATGAGTATCTAACATTGATTTAAACCATTCAGCAGAAAAGAGAGACTACCTTGTATTCAGTAGATGTTAGCTTGGGCCTTTATTTCCTAGGAAAAAAATTTGCAGTTGCATTGTTTGTACTGGGGTTATTTTGTGAGTCTTCCCTGTTTGTTCAATTTTTAAAGCTTCATTTTAAATCTGTTTGCCAGATTTTTCTAGGGATTCTTCTACTTTCTCTCTGGTGCCAAACATTTTGACCCCACCCATGGACATAGTTAGATTACCAGTTTAGCTGAGACATGTCATCCAGATAAAGCATCTCTCAGCATAGCAGTTGTGATGTCAGTAGAAGATTGGTGAGACCTAGTCAGTTTATGTATTTATGGATATGAATGTTTGAGTGAGAAAGACAGGGTGACGGACTGGAAGTGTGTGTTAGTGGCTTTTGTCCAGGGAGTCTTGCAGACGTCTTGCATCATAGTTCCCTCCCCTCCAGCATCAGCGTCAGGGAGAGGAAGGGACGCAAACTCAGTGGGTCTGAATTCAGTGAGTGGGCCGGACATTCTGACTCCTGCTGTGTAACTGAAGTAGGTTGGCTGCTGGAGTCGTCTCAAGTCAAATTACAGGATCAGCCTACCGCTCCTCAGCTGCATGTTGAAATGAGAAATATTTCACTTGGTGGTTTCTGTGGTAGTGATGAGACAGAGATTGTTTTTAACTACACTTTTTGAGAATGGTGTGCAGGAAAACTTCTTCACTGTTTTTGTTTTTAACCAGTGTTGCTAACTAGTTAACAGTTAAAGAATTGTGTAAAATTTGAGTTTGGCTTAAAATACCAAGTAAGACTAGTTTTGCTTATTTGACATTTGTTGGCTAGAAAAGACACTTGTATTCGTACTTTCATGCTGAGAAGTCCCTAATTGTGAGCATTAAAGCACTTTGACCTCACCTTTGTTTGTGGAACAGATAAGTAGGTCTTCGAGGGGCAAAGTCTGTCTGTCTTTGTCTCTTTCATTTTTATTTTAAAGTGACAGTCCAGGCACTGTCACTCTTTATTCTGTGAAATACTCACCATCTGTTGGTTTAAAAGCATGGCAAAAACACACATATTGAAGTATTCATACAAGCTGCACACACCATGATCACAGTCCACTGCTTCCTCAGATGCTGTTGTAGTGGGGACATGGTATTTTGAGAAGATTGCACCAAGATTCCACCGATAGTTGCTCCTATTTTTTTGATGTGTTATGTTTCCTCTGATCTTTCAAGAGACACATGTATTCTGTCTAAAGTATTGTCTGTGATCAATGCCAGTTCGGTCTGGTTTTTTGTGTTATTGTTCAGCAATGTACTAATTTTATGCCGTGTTTAGGTCAAGCATACACTTTGTGTAGCTTCAAGCCAATGAGCCAGAAAGGATTAGATGGAGGTCTGACTGATTTTATGGGCCATTTGTTCTGTTTTTTTTTTTGTTTGTTTGTTTTTTTATCCAATTAGGTTTTGGTAAAGAAAAGACCAGTTTCTCATGAATTTTCCTCTGAGATGGTGTTAAATATACATGTAGTTACTGTCCTTGTGCTTTAGTGTACACACTTCAGCCTGTTTGCTCATATGCACTGGATTTGTGTAATCCTGTATCCCAAGAAGGGTTCTCTCTTAGATTCCTTACATCACCAGTTCTTGTCCCATGTACAAAATCCCATGTCTGAAACTAAAGGAGCAGACTCACAACAGCAAGTCAATCTGGCTTTGTGGGCTGTCTCCAACTGTATTTTCAAATCTCCTGAGGAAGTAGGCCAAAGCTTCCTGCATATTCCTCACACTGCAGCTTTGTAAATGCCTGGACAGCTGGGTCAGCGCAACAGGAAAGTGAAAGATGCCATTTATTTATCTTTACCTATTTTTCACAATTTTTCATGTAGAGAAATGTAACATACTTATCTTGTTCTCGCAATTACACAATGATATACACACATTGGAATGACTTGTTGTATGCACATGTATGACGGTGGGCAGAAGCTGTCATTTTATTATGCCCGTTAAGTGACATTCATTTGTGCTAACCCTATTATCCAGTCTCAGGGACATAGTTTGAGTCTGTGCAGAACATTTACAACTGCTCTATAAAACCAGGTACACAGCTCTGTACCATAGCAGAAGCTAGAAATGGTTTAAGACATTAACCAAAGGTACCACCAAAGATTATGTGCACCTCAAAAATTTCATGTGGAATCTGCCGAGAGACTAAACACAGACCCTAAGAACTTTCATTGGTGCAACAATAGCTTGGGGAAAAAAAAGGTGAATAATCCTGTGACCATGGGGACTAAGACCAAGCATGATTATTAACCAGAGAAGACAAAGGGTGTGGCAGAGCTGTAGGTATACTAATCCTTGCTTATTTGTCTTTCTCTTAGTGGTCAAAGCTTTCCAGGAGTACACAGAACCAGAGGATGCCACCCCATCCTCCCCACGACGGGCCCCAACAGCAGGGGAAGACGAGGCCATTGTGCTACCACTTGGGGACAACACACTCACACACAACCTGGGCATTCCAGTGCTAATAGTTTGCACAAAGGTAAGTGATTCCTACAGTCCAAAAATTTGTATTCATTATATTTGAAGTCATAACGTCTATGTAGAGACAACTAGCGTTTTGGTGTTGATATGAGAGGTTTCTAGTGTTGCTTTAAGTCTTGTGCTTGCATCTAAGGTGGGACAGTTGCCAGGTTCTGTGACCTAATAGTATTATGCTGTTGCCCAAAGAGTGAAAAAAAAAAATCACAATAAAATAGAATGAAATACTCCATGATGACTATAAACTACAACAATGTTGTTCCTTTTGCTTCAGAATAGAACAACCTCTGCTAATTGATAAAAAGTAATGTTTTTTTGGTTGCATGTCCAGGCAGCCTTTTATTTATTTATAAAAAAAATAACTACTTATTATACCATTTATTTTGAACCGAATCATTATTTTGTGCACCCACGAGTTAATGTCTGAGTATCTTGCTTCTTCATGGCTGTTTTTCAGAACATCTTTGTTTTTAGGCAATTGTAGTCTTAGTATATAGATTTTCTAAATTTGCTTTTGCAGTCACAGCCCTTCTCGCCAGTCGATAAGTACCTCTCTCTACTGTGGCTTGAGTTGTCTGACGTAAATGGGCAAACAAAGCCTTCTTCAACATCGTGACAACCACCCTTACTGCTGATTTCATCTGATGGGTTCTTGAATTGCCACTATGGCAAGCATATTTGGGCTCAGATCTTATATAGAGTCTATCCAATGTCCACCCATGCCTTTGTGTTACCTTTTGTGAATGCTTTCACTTTTATGATGTGCTTAGTGAGGCAGTATTTTCTAATAAACAGCTGCTGTTGTGCTTGCTTGTTAACCTCCAGGCCAAGAACAGTGCTAAAAATCACAGTGTAGTCATCAGCAGAGCTTCATGTGCTAGCTGTGACTAACAAATGGTGAATGTTTTATTGTCGATACTTCTATCGAGCCGTTGTTAGAAGCTGCTCAGCTTGGCAGCAAAGAGCTCTGTATGATATTATTATTTGCCTTTTATGCCTTAAAAATTACATTTCTGTCGCCCATGCCTACCCACCAAAGCATCCATCCTCCTTCCTGCCCACAAGGAAAGACGCAGCAGACAACATATGAAAATCTCTGGTCAGAAACAATAAGTAAACAATTAGTTTAAGTTTTTGTGATGCTGATATCTTGCTTATGAGATTTGTGTTTTACTGGGTGTGGAAAAAACATCTGTACTTGGAATATAAAAGTCCTTAGAGGCAGTGTATTGATGTCCATTGCACCTGCGTTTCTCCTGGACAGTGTGGACATTAAATTTCCCATGCCATTAAAATCTTTTAATTGTTCTTTCTTCAGTGTGATGCAGTCAGCGTACTAGAGAAGGAGCATGACTACAGAGAGGAGCACTTCGATTTCATCCAGTCCTACATCAGGCGATTTTGCTTACAGTGTATCCTTTTAATGCGTAATGATTTGTAATGGTATCATAAAGGTCATTATACTGACAACAAGGACTGTTGAAATAGAAATGGGCCATACTTCAGTTTTTATGCTGCCCTTTTATTCTCTTCTACCAAATATCAAATTACTCTAGCAGTTGTTGCCTTAACTGAATTGAACAGATGGAGCTGGCCTGATCTATACATCAGTCAAAGAAGAGAAAAACCTGGATCTGCTTTACAAATATATAGTACATAAGATGTATGACTTTCAGTTCGTCACACCTGCCTTAGTGGTGGAGAAGGATGCAGTGTTCATGTAAGTACAATTACAGATGATGTTTTTTACTTTATTGTGGTTTCACGTCTGTCACAAAAAGTAATGTCACAAAGACAACATTTGGGTCCTGTTTCTGCCAGTTTGTACTGCCATCTTTCTTTCAGATGTTGTGACAACCAACAAAGCATTTTTTATTGCAAAGAAATAGGAAAGGTGGATCTACAACAGAATGCAATTGCATCTGCTGCAACTGATCAGTGTTTTCCTTCCTTTTTAGTCCGTCTGGATGGGATAATGAAAAGAAAATAGGGATTTTGCATGAAAACTTCACAACAGTTAGACCAGAAGATCCATTTGAAGATTTTATCACAAAGCCTCCAGTGCGAAAGGTATGGCAATGCAAATACCAACAAAATGTAAACTTGAAGGTTGACATCATGCAGCTTATTTGCAATGATATCCCACATTCTATTCTTTTTTTGATGTCTTTCCATTTATCATTTGCTTTTCTTCACAGCTGGTACATGACAAAGAAATAAGTGCAGAGGATGAACAGGTATTCCTGATGAAGCAACAGGTATGTGTTGGCCTGTTATTTAAAAAATAAAATAATGTTGATTTTGGATTTTGAAAATAATGTCATGCCCTCATCAGGCTGTATAGAATGATAAAGTTGTAAGGAGTGAATTTTTCATCTGCATAAGAAAGAAGTCTCAAAAATATTACAAAAAGATTTGGCTAAATAACTGTCAGCTCTTAAGCCAAGTGTTACAGTAGTCTTAACATTTTTGTATTGATCCTGAACTTCCACTTTCACTGTTAGAGCAAATTTATACACTGCATGCATGTGCTGGTGGATATGTGAAACTGCCACATTTGAAATTACATTAGACTTACTTCCCATTTTTGGACAAATAAACAGGTGAGGCAATCTAAAAAACACTGAACTGTAACTTCAGCTTTGCAAATTACAGGATTTTCCAGTGTGTCATGTTTCTTTCTATCAAGTTTCCTGTACTTCATCTGCACTGGCTGCCTTTTTCCCGCTGTATCTTGCTTACACTGTGCAGGTTTTCAGAATAAGATTAATGGTTAAAAAAAAAAAAAAAAAAAAAAAAAAAAAAAAACGATGTGTGTTGGATTTATGTTGTGCTGGATGTTTCATAAACCCCATCTAGATATTCACTGTGGAACTTTTTTTTTTCTTTACAGTCTTTGTTAGCAAAGCAGCCAGCCACACCAACAAGAGGAGCAACAGTAAGTGTCTTAAGGTCCCTAAAACATGGAATTCTAGTAATGGGTGGATTTATTCAATTAATTTTGCACTTTATTTTATTTGACCACAATCCTCCCTGTTTCTGTGTTTCAGGAGTCTCCAGGACGAACAACCTCAGGGTCTCCCAGGCCTTCGGGTCGAACCATCCAACCAACCGTAACCAGCGGCTCACCAATGGCTGCAGTCAAAAAGCCTGACCCCAGTATGAAAGGTAAGGGAATTTGTTTTCCTACCTGATTACTGAGAATATTTTTTCCACTCCAGTGCATACTAGTTTGTCAGGTTTATCCCAGGGACTTTTATAGTGAATTCAGCATTCACTTTCAAACACTGAAATAAGTGTTTGGACCTCCCAAAACAGTTTTTGTTGCTGTCCTTTCCACTAACCTTTTTTCTTTTGGTTGTAATGTGAACTCTCTTTTCTGTAAATGGTGCATTACTGCCCCCAAAAGGTGACACTAGATGAAGCATAAGTATTTACTCAGTAACAAACTCTCTCAACCCCAAAAAGTTTCTACACCTCCTAGGAAACAGCACAGCCATTTCCAGAAGTAGAGAGAACCTACAAAAGTCTTCTGTGTCATATATCAGAGTAACAATGCCATATATCATGATAAAAGAATAAAACAAGGGTGAATTTGTGTGATTATTTATTGGAAAAAAAATTGAAAAAACCTGCAATCAGCATTTTCTCAAGTGTCCACTAGTGTTCTCATCATACTTGTCTCCTGTCTGCTCTCAGCTCAGATTTGGTTGATTCTACCAACAGAACCAGAAATCATATAAGTTTAACAACCTTCAGAAAGTTCCACATCCAACAATTCTTGGTATTATTCTGTTTTCTAGCTATGACAAGGGCTGTTTTATTTTTATTTTTAATAATGCCTTTCAAACCCGCCAATGGGTTTTGGGTTCACAGGTTTAGGTACAATCACTAGCTAGTGCATTCTAACTTTTTCAAAAAACAATCTTTAACTCAATTTTATTAGAATGAAAAATTTAATAAACTCTAGTAATTCCCATCCTCTGTGGTATTTCATTGTGGAGTTCCTAATGGAGTTAAAATGTAATAGTCTATTAGATTTGTATAGCTTTTTTTCTTTGTGAAAGAAAATTAGATTTCTTTGTGTTTATAGTAGCCTATCAAAGTTTTTCTTTTTCCTGGAAAAGAAAAGAATATTGTGGAGTATTTCTTTATTCAAGTTAGAGCTCTAATTATAGAGGCCATCTACTCGTGCTTGACAAGAACCCCAAGAGTTAGAGAGCTTTTTTTTAACTTAATAAGATGAACACATGACCTTATTTTGAAAAAAAAAAAAGATTAAACAAGGCCAGAATGGTATATGTATCATGTAACAGACGTTTTGCAGACATAAACAGAAGATTAATTATCAGCCCGGTTCCTCAGTAGTCTTATTTTGAGAAGGTAACTAGCAAGTTGTAAAGTAAATAAGTGTGGTGACTGATGAGTATTATCAAATATGAATATGTACAACCCTTTTAAACAACTTTTTGTCTGTCAGTTTTATTTCACAATTTTTTACATTTATTTTGGTGTTTCACCTACAGCAGGGGCTGCCAATGAGGGAGTGCTGGCTAACTTCTTCAACAGTCTGTTGAGTAAAAAGACTGGAGCCCCAGGGAGCCCAGGAAGTGGTGCAGTTGGAGCTGGAGTGCAAGGGTCTGCCAAGAAAACAGGTACAACTTCTTATTCCAATGCTCACACAGCCTCCATTTTTAAAACCTTCTTCTTGCAGGTTAGCGGTTGTCCTTTTATCTAAACATGTTTGTTATCACAATATTGATATTCTTTGTGTATAATGCCTTTTTTGAAAAATTACATAAAGACAGGAATGTCTTAGTTATACCTGCAAATATACTTCAAGAAATCAGCTGACACAATACAGTGATTTATGACAACAGCCAGTTAGAGTAATACTTATAGATTATTGTTCACCATAGCATCTTGTACACTTAGATCTGTCAGAGCATGGAGTGTGTGCACTCTGAAGATAAAATGAGTTAGGAACAGGGACTTCTGTTGTTAGAGGCTGTGGACCATTTTGCTGTCTGGAGTTTTATCTCTACAGCCTGAATGAGAAGGTTAAAGCAGGAGAAAAAGCAAAGTTGTCTTCTTTGACTGACCTTCTGACAGCTGAGGAAGCTTGTGACAGGCCTGTATGCACCAAACCACCCATCATGAAACTAATGTCTCACACTGTGTCATATCACACTGATTTATTGCCCAACTAATGACTTTTTTTTTTTTTTTTTTTAACTTTAGTAACCTGAAAGTGTTGTGCATGTCAACAGTTACTTTCACCTTCAGCACGTTTTGTACCTGCTTTGTTATATTAGCTCGATATAACAAAGTCAAATAATGTACCCAGTGAAACATTCAAGAAAACACTGCATAACTCTGCTGTCTGCCGGAGACCACTAACGCACTTTTTGTTCCAGCACTGAGCAGCGTTAACATCTGAGACCCAGTTAAAGGATAATGCATGAGTACATGCTCCCTTTGTCTGATGATTAGTTTTGCATGTGTGTTAACTGTGGCAGCAATCCGCCAATCACCAGCATGGGAACTCATCGCCATCCAACCCCCATCCATCTGCTTGCTGGACGTAGAAAACTGTAATTTATGAGCACACGCAGAAGCTACAGGAGATTACTTTTGGGCTTTGTCTCCTGTCTTTTTTCCAAGGGCAGAAGCCGGGTTTGACTGATGTCCAGGCTGAGTTGGACAGGATGACTCGCAAACAAGACTCCATGGTTTCAGCTAACAACATACCACCGCCGACAGAGAACGAAGCGTGAAGGCAACAAAAACAGCTGCATCGTCCACTGCGTTAATACTCTGGAAAAATATATGTACATGTGAGCATAAAAAAAAATTTGACCAAATTCCCAGCGCTTATATCAGTCAGCACACACAGTGGTTTCACCAAATGAGTTTCAGATGCTATCAGATGTTTTGGTGAGATGGGAAGAGAGCGATTGCAGGGATGGAGGTGTTAATGAGATGGCAAGTGCTGAAGGCTTGGCTTTGTTTCTGTCCTCTCTTCCACTGTAAATGTTATTTTGTGAGGGATGTCAGTTTACGGAAATGTGTGCACACTCCCCGGCAGCCAGCCTAATGTGCTGGGCTGCGGGCCCCCCAGTCTCTGGGGTAGAACACTCTCCTCGTGGATTTAAAGAGTGCTTATATACTGTCCTGTGGCCTCCGGTTCAGCTTATCTCATGGAAGGAATTTGGTTGTGATTGGAAAGGTATTTAAACATTAAATATAATCATTGAGAAAAGTAATTAAAATACTTGCAAACATATGTAGTATGTAAAAAAAAAAAAATGTTGGATATAAGACTGATGTATTTATACAAAGTTCCTCCTTTTTATTTTATTTTGTGCACCATTTGTTGGTTTAAGGAAATGTTCATCTGTATCATGTAACATGTTAAAATGCCACTGACATCATGACACTAATATGACATGTCCAGATAGCTGATAGCATATCATATCATTCGCCCTAGTCATCTCGAAGGATTCTGTAAATATACGTGCAAAAAAGAATTTCAGGTTAACTTGATTTTGTACAAAATGCATTTCTGTCCAAATTCTGAAGATAGCTTCTTTGACTTAATGAGACTGGTTGGGATTTGACAGGCTTAGAGGTTGCAACAGAATCGCTTCTTTAGCTACAGGTGTGTATATTTGGGGGAGGGGTTTGGGGCAGCATCTTTCCTACTATAACTCCTAAGTGCCTCGCACAGTTAGCTGTTTGTGTCATAGTAGAGGTGCTTGTCTGCGCAAAAGGAAATGCACTGTAGCACCATCAGTTAAAAGGTTTTTTGTCCATTTCTTGTCATCCAAATAATTTATTTTGTTTTACATTTTTGTTAATGTACAACAAGCCTGTGGTCTCTGTTATTTTTTCAGAAATACGATTTCTGTGGCCTAGTTAGTGCGATTGAATGCCTTCATACAAACTGTAAAGGCTGCTGATCTTAAGAAGAAACCACATGATGGAACTTTTGAGTTCCCCAGACTTATTGTGGTTGAAACCACTGGTTTGCAGCCAAAACACACACAATTACTTGCTGTGGTTTTAACAAAATCAGATATTGTATCCTTCAGTGTTTGACAGAATTGTCCTACTTTTGGTTTCACGTGTTTTATTCAAACTGTACTTCGCACGTCAGTTGAAACATTCCCAGTTTCTATATGAAGTAGCTGTAGAAACACATCCCTGTAGGAAAGCTGTTTGTCCAGTCCGGTCTTCTTTTTATTTATTTTTATTTTTTTTCCCCGTCTTGTCCTTTTTAGTGCCCATTTAAAATGACAACCTTTGCCTTCAATGTACAGCTAACAGTTTGTCACACTAGGCACCCTGCCTTCACAGGAATGCTCCTAATTAATTTGTGTCCTTAAGGGGTTGCTTAATTGTCTTATGTCATTTCTATTATATTGTAACTGAAGCAATTATACTGTACCATATCAAATAACCTGTAATAATATTTATGGTTTCATGACACCATAATCAAAATTAATTAAGTGTACATTGTTAAGTCTGTATGCAAGGCCCTGCTTAATCCTATCGACGGTGTACTTCAGTAGCTTTTACAGAACTAATGGCAAGTGTGAGGAGAGCAGCTATTTGCTATTCAAATAATAGCAAAAACAATGAAAACTGGAGTGAATTGGAATACAGAACCAAAGATGTGTATTAGTTGCTATTTTCTGGATTTGTAGTTGATAGTCATCCTTAAGATTAACCAGTGGCCATGTTTGTCCCACTCTTGCATGGAGCCTTTGCATTCCAAACATCAGACCTGCCTATAAAGTGTTTATTAAAACAAAACATCCTGTAAAATGGTAGAAATGGCTTACTTTACTCACACATGCCTGGACTGTAAGCAAACAGTGGAAAAAAACAAAGCATAATTTGGTTGCAGTCCTCTAAACTGGTCTACAAAAACATTGCAAATAAGGTTTAATGTCATTTTTTTAAAGCTTTGCTCTGTAAGGGATTAACAACAAGACCATATTGGTGTACAGTCCGCTTTATGCATTGTCAAAGTGATGCTACACAGCTATTTTAGACTTTTTTTGATTACAGTGAAGCTCTTTTTATTTTTTTCTTATTTTTCGTGACTGGGTGGAATGTGCACCTGAGGGTCTGAAGCACAATTTGACAACAGCCAGGAGCAACACCATCACAGGTTGAAATAAGCACTTTTCCTTGAACTTATATTAGTTCCCTTTTTGCTACAGTGAAAGCTACAGAATGCATTTTTTTTCTTGCCTTGCCTTTTTAGAGCATTTAGTGATGAACCAAGAAGTTAACATACACAGAAAAACTGCAATATTTATCTGCATTTGCTGCTGAAGTTGTGGAAGGTGCCCCTGATGGTTAACTATGGATTGACCCCTTTCTACATTTAATATCAATCCTGTAGTTAGAATTGTAATTACACCTTTTACATGGATGTTTTTGGGACATCTTGAAGTAGATAAACCAAATAAATGTCCATTCATTTTCAAGTTTGTCCTTTTGCTCATGAATTGACCTTGTTTGCGTTTACATCCCACTTTAAGCGTGTTTTTTGTCTTTGTTGTCAAAACTGGTTTTAGTCATTTAAAGTTTATTTTCAAACGAGTTTTGAAATGTCGCTGTAACCTGACTGACTGCCCTGATTTCTTGTTGATAGGCCACACTTGTTAAATTTGGCATTTAGCTGAGTGGAATGAAGTGCTTTCATGGTGCTTGGTTGGAAGTTCCACTCACTCTTTGTAAAGATTGGATGTTGCTCCCAAGATTGAATAATGAACTGTTGTAACTTTTATACTCAGATGTCAGTTGAAAACAACTGCCTCCTCATCTTCTAACTGAATTGCCTTCGACCACTATTGACAGTCTGCATCTATATGAGACTATGAGCTTCTGCTTCCAGTCCTCACGCAGTCAGGATATCAAGAACATTGTAAGCACATGGCGGGCTGCATTTTTTTTTTGTGTGTGCGCGCGTCCTGGATTAATTCAGAAGTTTGATTGTATGTCTTTAATACAATTCTGTAGCCTCTAAGCTGCCATGTGGATTCTAGCTTCTTACGCCGACAAAGATAAGGAAAATGTTTATCAGACCCCTGGCTTCAATAAAACCAAGAATCCAAACTTTTGTGACTGTTTGTGTCTTGACAATATTAGATTTTCTTACAAGAATGTAACATTTTACAGGTTTAAATTACAAATAGAACAACGATACATGACTGATTGCACTCGGCCATCACTACAGCTTGAAATTGACTTTCATAATGTAACACATTTCTCCATGAGAAGAGCATTAGCTGTGTAGTTTTATTGTTTCAGCAAATGCCCCCTTAAATTTGAACTTTTTCAGCTGATCTTTCTTTTTAACTGAGCCATTCTTGTGTAATTGCCTCAATTGTGTCGTCAACATATTTACTGCCTCCATCTATCCTCCAGAGTCTCTCAAACCCCTCTGCATTTTATTGGCCCAGCTGAGCCATTGTAAGGAGAGACTCTGCACATTTAAGTCTCTGTAGACGCCCTGCATTTACAGCTTTAAGAACTAGAAAAATCCTTAAAATCCATCTGAGTCAGAAGCAGAGCCCTACACCACATCAGTAGCTGTTTGGGTGCATTATTCAGGCATTAGATGCAGCATCTTTTAGACATCTGTAGTCACCAAGGCAACCTTTAATGCCACTAAATACCGTAAGAGGGCAGTGAGGTACAAGGAAGGACAGTTTATTCTACTGAAAGAAAACAGGCCTATCCCTGGATTCTTGAAGTTTAGTTACTGACACCTGATAATATGACTATAACTGATGTTTGCTTGCTTTCTAAGCTTTACAGTATTTTGTTTTAAGACCTTAGTACAGAGGCACTTTCCACTATATTCAGAAAAATAGTAAAACATTATTTTATTTCCAATGATTGTGCATTTGGTGGTTTGCTTTAGAGTGATAACAGACTTTAAGATCATTGTAGTGATATGCAACTGAACAGCATCAAGGCCTTGGACTAAAACAGCATAAATTCCATAAAAAGAATAGCTGCCACACTGATCCCCCAGAGAATAAAGAAACAACCTCATTTGTCCAGGCCCTGGCTGCTGGTGAAATGCTGCAGAGGTACATCGGCGCTGAGAAAGAAGCAGTAGAAAAGAGAAAGAAGAGTCAGAAAAATGCAGCCCAGCTCGGTCCTGTCGGCGTGGTTCCGGCTGCATTCGTTTTGCAGGCTGTTTGGGAATACTTAAAACGGGCGCAGAGCCCTACTCAAGAATGTGCAGTTTTCAGAGGGGCGGAGACAAGCTCGCTTTCCATCCACAGTTGAAGCGGCGTCTATAGGCAGGCACACTGTAAGCCGCTGGATAATTAACTTTACAATAGGAAACAACGCGGATCTCTCTGGGCTCCTCTGGGCCACGATGGCTCCATGTTTTTCGGTCGTGAGTCGAGGCACGCAGCCCGGCAGGCGTTTTTCTCGGTGCTGCCGAGCTCACCAGAACCGTCCATGGTGAAGTGACACTGGGACTCGAACAAGTGACCCGCCTAACAAGAGTTTTAAGTGCGGCTGTTTGAGACAGAGACGCAACGTTGTGCGCAGGAGAGGAGGAGACGCCGCGGGGTCCATTAAGCAGCCTGTGCGTAATGTTCAAGCGCCTCCACCGCGGCTGCTTCACCGCGGGGAGGCTGTGAAAAGTGGACTGTCTGGTTTGTTTTCCTGCATCCACACTTCCAGCCTGCATGGAACAAAGTGTGCTTTCTGTCACATAACGTGCGCAGCGAGGTAGATCCAGCTTTTTATATGTAGCAGCGTTTTCTACCCAAGTTCGAGTCCAGCTTCTCCCGAAATCATGAGGACCACCGAGGAGACGGAGGGCTTTGACGGCGAGGCCTCCAACACTTCCATGATCTCCGGGGCCAGCAGCCCGTATCAGCCCACCACCGAGCCCGTCCATGCGCGGAACGTGTTGGGGGGCATAAGGTGCGACGTGGAGTACCTCAAGTCGTACTTTGGGATTTTGAAGGTGGTGGAAGTGGTAAGTTTACGCACAGTATTCCAAGATGTGCAGCCTCAGTTAAGTACAACTAACTATGGCGCACCTTTGGGGAACCAAGCTGCCACTAACATATGGACACATTAACTCTATTTCCAGGTAAATAATCAGCTGTAATTCATGGCTCTAGTGGGATATTTTGGAACTTCGTACTTTACTCTGAGAATTAGTATCTTAGTTATTACCTACAACCCTGTAAAAACTCCGAACACGATATGGTTTATTGTAGAGGACATGGCCATACAGATTCTAGTTTAACCTGCACTACATTCCTGCATGTCTACTCCAGTGAAAAGTTTAAAGGTGAGGTTGTTAAGGGTCACTTTAGTCCTGCTTTGCATACATTTCCAATTATTGTTTTGAATATCCCACAAGTATGCTCCAACAAATGATGCAGCTTTCCTAAGGTGACTTTTGTTCTCTTGGTGTTATGCAATAGTGATATTACGTTTAATAAGCTCTGCCTCTAGTGATAAGCTTCTTAAGAGACTTGATAAATTTAGCACGTTTGCAAGTTCGTTGAAATTTGACCTTTCTACTGTTCCACTGCTGCTTTCCAGGTCCTTAAATATGTTGAGCAACAAGGTACCTGGTGGCAGCAGTGTATTTGAATTCCTCTTAGTCACAAAATATACTGTATCATTGTTAGTAGTCACTGGAAAACACATTTTATTGTTTTACTGTTATTTTAAATGTGTATAACCAAACCAGATGTCTGAACTGGGCTAAGAGGCAACAACAAAGCAAAAATGAAGGGTCCCAAAGATCTGATAACTCGCCAGAGGAGGAAATATCCATCAAGCTGGGGCCATTTCTCTTCTTCTGGTGCCAAAAATCTCAATCCAGGCCTGCACACTGGTATCCATGAAGTAATGTGTGCACAACAGGGGGAAAAAACTGGGGGAAGTAGCAATTACCTCTAATAATGTTTGTGGATAGCACAAGCTGAAACTCAAAGTCCAGACTGTTGGAAGATAAAACTGCATAGTCTTGGCTCCTCAGCTAAACTTTAAAATGTAGCTCTAGAAAAAGAAGTGTTTGAAAAGTTCTGTCAGTTTGTAGGTGGATGTGTGTGTCCCAGTGGTGTGAGAGAAGATCATAGTCAGCTCATGCTGCTGCTGTTGCACACACCTGTGATGTTTACCTCTGAGCATGTGGGTATGATGGGATGGGAAGCCATCTGTCATCAGCGTGGCGGAAGTATAGAGGAGGCAGTAACTAGAAAGATTCATACTCACAGTCTTCATCTGTTTAGCAGCAAATGGACGATTCGTGTCGTTGACTGTGCAGCACAAAAAATACTTTATTTCTGTCCACATATAAAGAAATGCCAATACCATGTAAATTATATTCCTGTTGTTTATGTGTGTAAACGTGCCAGTGTATGGTATAATTACCGTAAGCACATTATAATTTATTAATAGTGATGTGGTCCAACAAGTAGGACTGGGTATCAGATAGACTTTTTGATACTTGTGCCAAAACAATATCTGAATTTCAGTAGCATAATACATTTTTGATACCTTGCGTTAGGAAACAAACCCTTTCTTATGAAACGATATAAGCCAAATAACTTACATGTTGTCTTAAAACAAGCAGCAGTCCAAGAGTGTTCTTAAAAAGTCAGTCTGACTTTGGTAAAAGTAAATGAATCATGAAGTAAGTAAACAGGGGCACATTTGATCCAGCTTTTAGTGTTTGACGGTTGCATTGCAGACACATAGAAAATACCAAATAAATCTTTGTTTCAGAGTTACTATGGATATCCACATGTGCAGAAAATAGTATATGAACCCATGAATAACCCATCTCTGTGCCTGGGAGTTCCTAAATATCTTAAATATTTACAACTATGATGCAGCTAAGGTAAATTCAAGTGCATAAATGCTATCTTAGACACTATTACTGATCTTTTTATATATATATTATTTTGGTTTCTTCTGCTCTGATGTTGATTTTACAGTTTGAGATAGTCATATTTCTCCTGTAGCGACAAGAAAAGGACTAATGAAAGTCAGCCAATTTTACCTTCATTATCTGAGAGGAGGCCTACAAGGTTTCCTGCCAAGTATTAATAGCTTCACCGCCTTTCATTTTTACTGCACTGTCCTTTAATTTTTTTCCACTGTGTGCCAGCTGAGGTGGTGAAATGACTGAACAAATAAATGACAGTGCAAAAGTGACTGGACGTGATGTGTCGTCAAAAAGGACCTAATGCAGTGCAGTTTCGGCATAAAATGAAATCATTCCTTTACTGTGCTTGTTATTTATATCACAGAAAGTGGTTCTGTGGGTAAAAAGGGCAGCAGTCATGTGCCACTTAAAGATGATCTGTGTGCAGAAAGCTGTTCGATGAATGGTACAGTGCAGTAGGCGCTGCACCTTTAGAGGAATAAGGAGTTCTGCTTCATGAAGTGCAATTTCTATGTCAAACTTTGTGATGATGTCAGTTTTGCCAGTCATCACTCTAAATGTAATGGGCTGTAGTGCCTCACCAGCTCCCCTCTGGCCTTTGTCCATACTTCCTAATGACTTTTTTCAAGGAAATGTTTACTGTATCACGTCTATACCCAGGCTTTGTTTGCTTTAAAGTAGTAATTACAAAGCACCCTGACATTTGCACTGACCCTTGTTTACAGAGAAATTCTCTGTTTCCCTCTGCAGAGCTAAGTGCTAATAGAACTACGTGGTTGCTTCACACTAGAGCACTAAAATGCATTTGCACAAGCTTTTAGAGAACCAGTCAGCTCGTCACACCTTGAATGATTGGATAGACTGGCTGCTGTTGGAAGTGGAAGCAACCCCCAGCAGGATGTAACCTGAGCAAGGTGTGTCCACCCTGACATCAGGTTTGTCTTTGTCTCTTTGCTGTGACGGGGTCAACAAGTACAACCCACAGGTATCTGATACACCTATCAAACTCACTTCCCAGCAGGCCTTGTGCCTCAGTGACAAATAGCAGTTCACTCATGATTTCGTGTGAAACCATGCTTCCCCTGTTATTCTAACAAGTGATAGTTAAATATTATGTAAAGGTGTTTTTTTCTGTAGCTGTTGTTTGATGAAGTTAACAGATGCTCCCAAATGTCAGCATGCACGTCCTCTGCTGAGAGACATGCCATATGCTTCATTCATTTGTGGTTAAAACATTACTTATTCATAGCTTGAAGAGAGACATAAAGACAACAAGAATGTTGAGTAAAAATGTGGGGAGACGCCGTTGTGTTACGTGTAGCAACACACTCTTAACTTGTGCTCAGGGGTGAAATTTAACCTGCATTCAGGCTCCATTTTTCCATCTCGTAGAAGACTGTGCAGTGCATTGAACATTTTGGGTGATTTTTTTTCTCATAGTGTCCCATAATTGTAGGAGTGCAGCGTATAATGTTGCATAGCCTCCACAATGAGGCCTCTTTTCTCCTCCTTTAATTTTCTGTTCACGACAGATGGCATATAAGAAGGGGATCTGAGTCCAAGTCGTCCTTAAAGCTACCTAATAATGTGCTAAATCCCCAAGATAAGGATGTGATTGCATGTAGAAGAGAGAAGGCAGTTGCTGTCTGTGCGTACACAGGCAGAACAGGTTGTATAGAGGTTGATAGTTGAAATAAAAACCATTACTTGTTAGATCAGTCAGTGTGGCGCTTGTGATCCCTCACCTCCAACCCCTCTGTGACTGCCTGACACCTGCTGCACAGGGAGTTGGGGGAAAGCAATATGCTTTCTTCAAGAGACATGACATCATCTTTCAGCTTGAGCAGCCCTCCACTCCGGTTTGGGCGTAACCTTCTTAGTTGTGTTACCCTCACAGACGGACTTCTATCCAACTACATGCTCTAATGAGGCTTCAACAGCTGCACAATATCAAACTTTTGTGCTCATGTGGATTTGCTCTCTTATGTCTTAGCCTTGGTCTGTCACTTTTAGTGTGACTGCTGGACATATTGTTTTCATGCATTACTATCTGCAGACTTTTCCATGTCTCCCGAGGCATTTTCTGAGCCAAACACTGGAATAACTGGACTGGAGTCTGTCACAAAGAGGAGTGCTCTCCTCTCAGACTTCACCAGTGCCAACCATCAAACAGTAACACACAATGCTCATTAAACTGGTTAAATAGGGTCATATTTTGAGGTGCTGAGAGCGAGGGGACAAGATGATTGGTCTTTTGGGCTCTTTATTGAGAGTGTTTGGATTTGTTCTGCAGTTTCAAGCAATGGGATTAAACTAGCTTGGCTGGATTCAAGTTGGATACAGATCGGATGAAAATCTTTATTGGATTTTACAAACAATCCCAGTATTAATATTCTAAAAAGGTTTCTCACTTTAAGGCTCTTTTACACAAACACTTTGGAGTCAGCTCCCTGTTCAGAGTTTTACATTCTGAGAGTTTCAGAGACTTTTTTGAATAAGAAAATTGGCAAATGCCTTTTTTCAGAAAACGTGTCATTGTACAATTGCTAAAATGTATCTACTTCGAAAAAAAAAACAATTCTATATTCCCATTTTAAACTCAAACAATAACTTTAAGTAGAAAGTCTCAAAACTCTTACCACAAATTGAGTTGAATATGAGTACATTTTCACTTTTTTCCATCTTCAGTTTGTGAATTACGGTCAGGCTGCATATATTAAGCACAGATTTTGCAAGTCATTGTCCTTCTGTAACTGAGGCCTATTGTGCACATGCTCATACACAGATGAGAACAGCAGGTGACAGCTCTTTATATCTTTATATCATCTTTACACCAATGACCGTTTTATCACAGCTCTCTGTGAAGAGCTTGTAGGCCAGTGATGTGCATCAGTGTTCATGCTTGCTTCAGTCTACCTATTTATTCTCGCTGCGCTTTTGTGACAGCAACGCATTTGTAAACATGTGAAGCATCTTTTGACATCAACCTGATGTTGGAGCTATCGTTACAATGTGCAGTGTAGTCAATCACTGATGGGAATTTTTATGGAACAATGAATTCACTGACCAATCTGTGCATAGCATGGTATTAGTCCATGGCCTTGGTGCTTTTCAGTTGTCAATTATCATCTCCCCTTTCATGTTATTCATCCATTTTGCTTATATAATCATTGGTTACTCTTCTTCTCTTCCCATGGCAGTTACTCTGATACATATAGCAGCCATGGGATCACCTTGATAATATTCTTGCATCTTTGACTACCTACTAAAGTAAATATCTAAATAGTTCGACCACATCTCAAAACAAGAAAAGCACTCAGAGAGCGCAGTACTCTGCCAAGGTTGCACAGTCATTGTATGATTTCCGATGGATAAGTCATGATAAGTCTGCAGCAGTCAGTTTGTAGTAGGATCACAATCATGTGATAGTCAGCAGGCAGTTGACGTAGCATTCACTTGTTGTCATAGTTACAGTGACGCCATGCCACTATCTCGCCATGATACAGAAATCTTTAACAAATCTGTGGATCCAGACTATAAGCCGCATCACTGCCAAAATCTAATCAGGTGGTCCTTGTGTTATTTCTGACCTTCCCTGAAAATTTCATCCAAATGCATTATTCCGTTTTTGAGTAATGTTGCGCACAGACAAACAGACAGACAGATTAACAGACAAAAGTACGCTGATTGTCACAGAACTCTGCTGCATTCCTTTTGTGCAGTGATTAATGCCCTGTGCCATTTTTATCAGCAGGAAATGGATTTCCAAGAGGTTGGCACCCTGGTTTAGTGTTGATATGTCTTAAACTTGTGAATGGTGCTCAGCCAAGCTTGAAGTTGCCATGTTTCCTTGAATAATAGCTTTTTATTATATAAGCCTGTTCTTTCTGAAGCTGTGGATTTCATTTATTCAAACTAATATGTGAGAACAAAAACCCACCTCACCACAAATTCCTGAGTTGAAAATACAAAGGAACTTTGTGCTATCCAAGTGCATCTCTGCTAATGACTATTTAAACTTTATTGGAAAAAAAATCTTTTTATCAGCTTCTAGATCATTGCATCAGAGCAATGAGATGCTAATGAAGCACCATTTCAGTCATCTGTTGACAGAGGAAATGCCTGACCACTGCAGCTTATTAGAAACATTACACTGCCATTTACTGCTCTCTTATTGTGGATACATCAGTAAGGAAAAGCAAATTAACTCCTAATGCCACAAACTACCGTAGTATAATGTTTGTGTCTTTATTGAACACACCCAATAAACTTTCCAAATATTGGAGGATGGTATTAAAAATAATTTGATTTAAGGATTGCTTGAAGCTCCTTATGCAGCTGTAATCTCAGAAGAACTGTTTCTGACAGTTGCAAATTAGACCTAAACAACACTGAGGAGTACCATTATTCCATATAGAAATGCCTGAATTCAGCAGTAGAGTGTCTGATGTGAATGGGTCTCTTGATGTCATTCAGTGACAATTGAAGGTTTGCTTAAATTAATTCAGTTGTAGATTTACTTTGATGTTAAGGGTGGTTGTTTTGCTGCATCACCCAGCTTCTGCTGAGTTCCAGCTGGTGTACGGCCAACTTGACAATATCCTGTTACCTTGATAAACTGTTCTCCTGTCAGTGATGACAGGGCAGCATCCAGGGCCACAGGCAGCACAGCGGCACCAAATCATAATGCTCCCTCCTCTGTTACCCCTGCAATTCATCATGGGGATGATTTATTCTTTTTGGTGTATAATGTTCTTTCATTGTTTCATTGATTCACGAAATGTTTTCTCAGTAATGTTGCAGAAACCCTGCCTAGTCAATGGTTTCTGCATGGTAGACGCATTAACAGAGATATTAACTGACTCCAGTGATTGCTTTAATCCTTTGCAGTTACTCTTGTGCTCTTTATTGGCCTCATTCGACACTCTGCTGTGCTGCTGGAGTCATCTGAGCTGGTTTCTTACTGACTCATCTCCAATTATATATAATTTGTCTAATTGTGCAATGATGAATATCCAAACTCTTGGAGATCACTGTGTAACCCTTTCCATCTTTACTCAGCGATCCTTGGTTGCAAGTCCTCTGATAATTCTTTTTGTGAGGCATGGCTCACATCAGCTTCTTGTGAATGTTTCTTAGAAATCAAAGCAGATATAACCAACGCCTACAATCTTGTTTCAGTGATTGGTCGCCAGGTTTGTTGATGTCAGTGGTTCATCTACTTTTTCCAAGCTACTGCTTAAATGATGCATTCAGTGTAGACCAGAACAAACAATAATTTATGTGTTATTAATTAAAATAGGTTGTATTTGTTCATAATTGTTACTTCGAAGAAGATCTGACTTACTTTCCAAAGGGTTGACTTAGTTTTTGGTTGGTTCGTAGGTTTCCACACAAACTGTCGCTTCAGAGAAAGCATGTGTCCACAAAATGTTTTGTTCCGTCTCTCAGTCTTTCCCACCAAGGCTGTGATTACATCCTGTTTGTTTGTATCTGTTATGTCTGCTGTGGCACTAGATTTAGTTTACATGGAATTACACTAAGATAAATTACACAGAATGTTTGAATACCTTTCACTTTTATAGATGGATAAAATTTATAGACTCCTGCAAAACTGGCCCATGAAGTTTGCATGAACATCAGTAAAACCATTCATTGAGTCTCTGTGATCCTAAACTTCCCCTGGAGGTTTTTCAAGTACACTCAACTAGGAGACCCTCAATCTGTCTCATCTGGCCTGGGAAAGCCTTGCAATCCCCCAGGAAGTTAGAAAGTTTGGATCTGAGGGAAGAAGGGTCAGCCATGATACTGCACCCCGTGGAGCAGAAAGGGTTAAGGGAGTTTTTCAAGAATTTCATTGCTTTTCAATGAGCAGAGCAATGCCATTAAGTCACCGTATATGTAAAGTGTTTTATTCTGGAAGCTCCCTCTAGTTTATGCTGAGCCTCTGGGCCACAGTGCAAGGAGACAGTTTGTCTTCCCCACGACCACTGCTGGAAAACATATGAGTTCATAATTTGCCTTATTTTCCCTGTCGTTGATGTTTTATTATCAGCAGTTGCATTTATTAATGCCATTGCAAATGGAAGTCTGTGTCTGAGAACACCAGCTGGCAATATTGATGCTCTGAACAGCAGGTCCTGTTGGCCACAAGAGTCCTGCCCCTGAGCCTTTGACATCATGGGATCTTGGGTGTAGACCAGCAAAGATTCTGTGCCACCCTGGAACCAGTTTCTTGACCAAGAGCCATGTCTTTGGCTTTCAAAATGTGAAGAACTGGTTTAAGATTAGGAACTGCCTGCAGACCAACGCTTGAAGTTCTTTGGTGGTACAGAGTTAACAGAGACAGCTTGACGGTGCTGACCTTTTGATTAGTAAACCAGAGCCTTAATTATTCAGTCTCCATAGTGAATCTAAGGTCTGATCTGAACTGATTTGAATAGAGCTGCTTCAGCTCAGGAATATATCACTGTTTCATTTTCATGGTTTTGTTATGTCTTTAAGTTTTGGAAAGCTCAGAGCCAATCGGTAATCTGTGTGTGGTTTTGTCTGGGTTTAGATGGCACAAGAACACCTAAATAGCAGAATTCTTCCCATACTGTGGTTTGTTGATGGATGTTGGCTGGAGGCAGCCATCATCACAGGCTGCCAGGAAACAGGACTCATGAGATGGGCTCATGGCCTCTGGTCTATTCATAGGACAATCACTTCATAATCTGGAAAGTTTGGAATTTCACCACTAACAGACTCACATAAAGTTACAGAAATGCCTAAACCTACAGCACCCTTTTTGTTTCTTGAAAGTATAAACACTAGGCAGATATTTAGTAGGTTTTCTACTTAACGTTTTTATGTCAGATATTAAAATTGAGAGACTGAATGAATGATGAAAACTTGTTTATGTAATCCAAAAATCTTAAAGTGAATTTAATATGCATAATCTGTGGAAATGTATGCTAATATATGATATCTATATGTAATTCATAGACTTGTTTTGCTGTTCAGAATCAATTTCAATGTTCTACAAAACTTCAGACATGAAAATCAGACATGTCTTATATAATTGTCAAGCGTCTGACTGATCTGACAGTCATTAAGAAGAGCAGAGATTTGAATAATGAGCTCCACTGTGGATCGAATAATGCATGCTGACTCCTCACGCTGACCCAGTTTAACAACCAGGAGAGATGATTTATTAATCAGCTGATTGCATAACATGTTTGTCACATAATGTATCATTGAAAATGGTACTCAACATGTCCCTCTACTTTCCACATTTTAACCCTTGTCTCTCCTGTCTTTTTCCCTCTCGCCTCAGGTCCTATCACTAATTGCGTTCATCTGCATAGAGACTATCATGATGTGTTCCCCATGTGGAGGCGTCTACTTCTTCGAGTTTGTCAGCTGCAGTGCCTTTGTGGTGACAGGGGTCCTCCTCCTGATCTTCACCCTTAACCTCCACACCAAGGTGCCCCACATTAACTGGAGCCTCACGGTACGTACTGAAGATAAATACGTCTCTTAAATTGTACTGTGTTTGGCACAGTCCATTGGTGGATGCTAAAGGTGGAAATTTTTAAAATCCACACAGAGCAGGAATGTAGCAAAAATATATTATTTTAGCTCTAACTCAAAATCATACAGGTGATTGTATGTTTGTAAACTAGAGAGCTCATGGCTAGGAAGTGGTAGCATAAGTCTGTTAAGTACTGTTGATCCTACGTGGATTTGCTTGTCTATTGTATATAATACAACAGATTTTGTCTCGGTGTCACCTCCAAATTATTGCTTTCCAACACACATAAAGCTGGGCTGTAACCTCTAGTGGTGAAAAATTAAGCCAGTCAAAAATGCAATTCCTCAAATGGCCACTTGATGCTGGCTCCAACAGTGATTCAATCACCATAGACTCCCATGTTAAAATGCCCGACTTTACAGCAGAAGTAGTCATGTTTACAGCCTGTTGTAGATATGTTTTAGGTGTCTTTAGGTAATTTCCCCTTTGTGCTTGCTGTAAAGAGAGTAAATGTTATATAACTCACCTGTTTAGGTCATATTAAAGCTTAAATTTATTCATATTCAAAGGTGTGTGACATATGGACGGCATCACAGGGCAGTTCATGGCCAGGAGACAATTCCATGGTCCATCTCAACTCAATTTTTGCTCCACTTTTTTGCTCATTGGCATGTCCAAGATAGAAAGTTTTTGTGACCATATTCACATTCTTTTTTGTAGAGCACTGCTGTAGACTTTTAATCGTCTTACTTTAGGTGTTAAATGGGTAGGAAAAAGTCGATGAAAAGTTTAAGCTTTGAAAAACTGAAATGTGTAGTCACCATGTTCATGCTTGTTTTTACTTTCTCATCATAATCCTCATCATATTCATGTTGTTATACTTTAACATTGTAGTCATTTTAAACAATAAAACTGTATTGTTAATTCCATAGTAGGAATTGGAAGTACACACGTCCTCCATGAACCTGTGTTTGAAGGATATTTTGTCAAAGTCTTGTATTTATTTTTAGGGTAAAGCTTAACACAAACTCATTACAGCGACTACAGTGGGGTTAAGAGAGCATACAGTTTCAGCGTTGCCACCAGGATTTGCATTGTCAGCTGTAAGCAAATGAGCTGTGGGTGTTCTCCAGCAGATACTGGCTGCCTTTCACTGTTTGCCTACATGAACACGTTGGTGTGTCCTGAGCTGAAGCCAAGTATCTTTTACAGACAGACTGCAGAAAAAATGTCTTTAACCATATTTCCAGGGGCCACACAGCTTACAGCACATATCGTAGTAAAGCAGTGGATGTTAAGCCAGATGTCCATATCCAACCAAAGCTATCAGATTGCTTTACGGTATCCTCGGTACAGTATTCCACCTCAAACATGAAGAGAGGGTGTGCCTTTGGCTTTTACTTTTGGCAGAACAAAACCAAATGAACTCTTTTTACAGCCTTCGAGAGGCCAGAGCCAGTTTAAGAGTGCTGATTTAGAAACTTCTACCAGATACCTGTGACCATTGCAGTCCTTCTAATTTAAAATCCTCCTGTTTGCTCTTTTCTGAGACTGTCTGCTCGTTTTTCTCCTCAGGCTCACTGGCCTGTCAGCTCTGACTGCTTAATTGTTTTTCCACTTAGGTGATTAATAGTCCAGACATATGCAATTAACATGTATTTTGTGTGTGTTTGTGTGCTTAGGCTGAAGTAAGTTTGGCTGCAGGTTGGCATTCGGTTCACACGAAGAGGTTAGACTTGAGTGGGCTGCGGCTTGGCTCATTGGCATTGTTGGAAATCATGTTGTTATTCATATTTTGTTGCGAAGATGAAATGTTTGGAGGACAACAAAATCTGTGCTTATGACACAAAACCCTCTGCTGTTCCTTTTTTGGTTTGTGTATTGTTCTAAAGAAAGATTTATAGTAGGGGGTGTTTTCTAAATTCCACAGACTCTGCTCCAAACTGTAGTGGCCAACAAGCCTACGATGCTTGGTTGCACTCCACAGTGTAGGCTAAACCTCATGCTGTTTATGTCCAGTCGCATTGGGTCCCAGGGAATTTCACCACAAGTCAGCATTTCAGAGTGTTAACCAACTCTTAACCCTTCTGCTGGCTTTTTCTGTTTACTAACTGGAAACTGTGGACTGAGGCTGACAGTACTCACTCTGTGGAGCCAGTTGTTGTTCTAATTCGGTTTCGAGTCTCAGAAAAGGGGCTTTTAATCATAAAATTATGTGCTATATGATCCATCTCCTCCAATTCAGCCTCTGTGATGACTTTGGCAGTGCAGAGGGGGAAACACAGGCCTTGACCCCATTCCCCCCTCCTTCCACAAGGAAATTAATTCAGTCCTTGGACCTTGTTGTAAAGCCACTTGGTAACTTTACGTGATTAAGTTGAAATCCAGGGTTTAGTTTTTGATGGTAAAGCACTTGGTGCATTGTTTTTCTATTTCACAGCCAAACAGTTCTTGGCACATGAAGGGATTCTCAGACAGAAATGGGGCAACACTAAGGACACAGACACACAAGAAGATCTAGAGCCTCAAGTGGAGGGAGAGAAGTATCAGTGGTGTTATTCTCCTTTTAAAAGGAGAGCAGCAGTTTGAATACCCTGCCAGAGTTCCCAGTATATTCTGGTTGTTTTGTTCTGAGAACAGACAGTAACTCATCATGGTTAATGCATGAATGAACTGGGTTCTTCAAAGGGAAGACTAATAGTTGGTGCTGACCGGAGCTGCCATGCTACAATACGTTGGTAGTAATGGTTTAGCTAAGAGCAGTTCCCAGTTGCACTGTAGAGAAATGTATTTTTAAAGCAGCTATAATCAGTATACATACTTAATTTTACAATAACAATGTATCCAATAGCATTGTTAAATCTGTATCACAGTGTCAGTGTATGTGTTCCTAGTGATGTTAAGCTGTTTAGCCCTTAGTGAAACTATTTTGGTTCACTGTCACTGCTCTGAGAGCTTCATTTTCAGGCACAACATGTATGAAAATCCACTGTACGCTACCTGTTCAGCTCTAAACAGCAGGTAGACAAAGTTCATAGATAGTTCACAGTGAAGCATTTGACAGCCAAAGAGCCAAACAGTTCACACAGGATTTAGCAGAGACCAAAAACAGAACTAAAAGAGAATGTATATTGGACTCATACTCACCAGGTGGCTGGAAATATGACTGCAAATGAATAATAGTGCTGCTCTATAACTGCTGGATATATAACTAAGCTGCTTGGCAAATTAACTTAAAAAGTCCATCTGTCAAATAGGACAAAAAGTTCTCAAATGGGTCAAAAAAGGTAAACTGTTATAAGGAGACTCTTTCTATCACCTTCAAGTTCCAAGAAACTGTTTATATGGATGCACTGTTTGTCAATGACTGATGTATTATTATTGGCCAGGAAGATTCAATTGTTGTTAATGCACTGATTATGGAATGTCCAGATGGCTGCAGATGGACACAACTTAAACCCCAGTGTATATACAGTATCTCCAGTGCAGAGATCTAGCAGACAGAAGGAAACAGACTCTGGGTTAAAGTTTACTCAGGTTGACAATGACATGCTTGTTATCTGCCAGTAAAGAAGACAGTACAAACAATTTGTGAGACATCTGCTGAGCAGGCGGCACATAATAAACTTGTAGAAATGTTCTCTATAAGACAACTTGAAGTCTTCTCTCAACCAGCAGCACCAGCATGCTATACAACTCACATAGTCATACTAAGCATTAAGACTTGTCGACTTGAAGACTGAGACCATCCAGTTCCTCTTTCTTTCAGCTAGCAGTGCATCTCTTTACATCCAAGAGGAATCAGTTCAATGTTAAAGGCTTGCAACTTTTTTCTAAATGGTGGCATTTAGTAGCTTTAGGTTTACATTAATTAATCTAGCAATATGTAAAGATAGTCTTTTTCTTTTTGTAGTCTATACATGCTTGACGAATAGAATAGAATACTTTATTGATCCCCAAGGGAAAATTCTGACATTACAGTAGCGAACAGAAAGGAATAAAGTGACCACCACCACAAATACAAATACATAAATAAGCAGAAATATCTGGTAAAGTAACGTAAAGAAGAAAAAAAAATACTAAGTGCACAATAAAGTGTAAAATGTACTATAAGTAAAAATGTACCAAAGTGAAAAAGGCACCATAAAGTGTCAAATGCACAAACATACTATAGTTCAAATATTGCAAACAATGAATTAAGGTATTCTTTATTGTAGAGATGGTTAAAGCTCTGAATATTGATGCTGTATTCAAAAATAAACTTGTTTGTCTAAAAATACAGTTCATATTATTGGTTACCGTTTGGACCACAATAAGCAAATAAGTACTCTTTATTGTTAATGGCCTTGAAGTTCCATTGCAGTCCATCTCTTTTTGTTTGTACATGCATTATCTACGTATATATGTGGTTTTATGGGTCCTTGTTTCTCAATTTGACCCTGTGTTATTCCATCAGTAATGATCTACATCTCCATGCTGAATGTGCACCCAGCTGAGGGCTGTGGTTATTATTAGCTTTAGTCATTAATCTATCATCAGTTCAAACCAGTGAACACTTTACTCATGATGTATTTACTTTGCCTACAAGTGGAATCCAATAAAAGCTGTCTTGGTTTTGACAGCTGAAGCTTACCACCCAGGCAGACAAAAGACATGAAACACTCGCCTACTATCTTTATTTGTCTTTCAAAAAGAATCAGGCAGAGAGATGTGAAAGCCGGAGAGATGCTTTATTTTTTTGTGTGAAGGTTTTCTGGCCCTGTGTGGCTCACTGCAAATGTCAAGAGAATAGACTTCATGATCAGTGTTCTGCTACACCCTTTAGAGTTTCCATAGCTGCACTTTAATGAGCATTTCTAGCTTCTAAGTTGAGAGCACAACAAAAGCATAGAACCACATACAGCAACATCTACATATTAACAAGCACTACAGACACTGCAACTTTTTCTGTACAGAAGGCAGAGATACAAACCCAAAATAAAATGGTTACTAGGGTGATTTCAAAGACAGACAATTGCTTGGATCAAATAGTGGGCAGGATTTGATTTGAGGAGGCTGAAAAGCATGATGTCCTGTGTTGTTTTTCCTTTCCAGTATCCACAAGCATGTTTGTCTGTTCTGGGTAAAATAAAGCTGGGGTAGGCAGTGTGTTATTTGGCATCATGGGGCAAAAAAAATCCAAGTGGTCTGAGAGAAAACTAGACTTGAGCACCTCCTCTTGGCTCTGTTTTAAGGTTTAGAAAATCTAGTCTGATGGGAGATTTTAGCCGATAAGAAGTGTCTTCACATAAAGGAGGTGAAACAGCATAAAGAGCAGCGAAGTCTGTGGGGAGAGTAAGATGGAGTAGATGCAGGAGCTTATGAGGACTTTCGGTTTGCCTATCTTTAAAAGTGTGTAGTGGTCTGGTTGGGGGGGGTCTTAGAGGAAAGGCAGAAGAGGGACGAGCCACAGGAGAGGGGCTGCATATTCTCAAATTTTGACATTTCTTTGCTTTTTGCAGCTTCAGGACTTGGCTGTCCAACTGCTCAACTCTCATCATTCCAGCAGAAAACATATGTCTTCCTAAAAAAAATAAGTTACAAGTCCATTTAATTAAGAAAATTCATTAAAGAATGTAACTGCACATAGAAACAACCTGATTGGCAACTGGTCAATTTCCATCAGGTTGCTGCAGCCTGGAAAAGCTCATTCTCTTCTTATTGCTTCACAAAATTACCAGCAAATCACAAATATGGCTTACCTTTCAGAATTAAAGTCAATCTTTATTTCTATGAAACCTCAGACTAATCTGAGAGATTTTTTAAAAAAAAAAGAGAGATCTAAAACTGTGTGTTCCAATGAAATGTCTTTGTGAAAGTGGCCACTCTGATTCATCATGCTCCAGTTCTGATCCTGGTCTGATCTCTGTATTATTATGACAGTGATTAAATTAAGTCATGCAAAACCACATGCACATACTGACACACAGACACAGTGAAAATGTTTAATTTTTGAAGTTGATTTTACTTTTGTCAGTTTGTATACCGTGCTGTTACCCAATGAAAGGAAATGTTTTCACTGGTTTGGGGATCTTAGAAAAGTTTATTCAGCATTTTAGGGCTTTTAGTTAATGTATAACATGTCAAGGCTCATAAACGATTTAACTGGATGTCTGCAAAGTACAGTAGTTTCTACTGTCCTTATAACTCCAAGAATGGTTTTCCAAGTTCCTCTGTGTGTATGGTTTTTAAAGCTGACCCATTTAATGCTCTGAGACTCTTGCAGATGAGGAGAAGTCGAGTGATTTGATGTGATAGGGCAAGCAGAGAGCCAGTGGTTTGGTTCGGTGGTATTTAAGGTTTGTGCTGACCTGGTTAAAATGTCAGTTGTGGGTGAGAGAGAGGGTCGACCCGGACTGACTGGATCCTGAGGGAATCTGGAATTACGCAGTTGTGTGAAAAGCTTTTTTGTACATGAGAACAGGACACTGGAACGTGAATATATAGTAAGCTATTTCCTGTTTAACCAGTTGGACTAGATAGATGGAAGTGAATGTGCAATGTGAGCGGTGTTTGCAGTGCGTGCTTCAGATTGTGTTGAAGTGTGTTGTGAGGTTGTGATTTCGGTCGAAGGTTGCAATTATAACTCTGGAGTTCATTGACTGTGCTAGTTAGCAAGTGGCGTTACAGTTCCATATAAATGCGTCACTGATTAAACCACAGGATCAGTGGCACATTTGCAGATGTTTCATGCCCTGCAGAGTTGTGTGAGAGTATGTGTGTGTGTGTGTAGTCTGGTCAGAGTTTGTGACATCGCCATTGTTTGAGCCTTGTGTGTCATATGAGAGGCCGTGTCTGTGATGATTCCAATCACGCATCTGATCACGAGGGCCGTGCCCCAGTCATGCTGAGCGCTTCGTCATTAACCCCCTCCTAACTGCTGAGTAAAACATGAAAGGAGAGTATCTCTTTCCTCCTTCTTCTCGTGTCTTAAAAGGTGGGGGATGGAGTGAGTTATGTGTGTGGAGAGAGTACATGTGTGTTTGTGTGTAATATGAGGTGCTAGGTGGCTTTTAAGTGTGTGCTGTCAGCTTCTTTGCCCTCCTGCGGTTTTAAACCCACAGTGAAGCTCCAGGATGCAGTCTGGCTGCTTGGAAGAATGTGAGCAAACATCTTTGTTTGCTCAGCGTGGTACAATATCATCCAGGATGTCCATACCTGCATATGAAATCAGCCTGATGTGAGCCTAAATTGTGTCAAAAAGTAGAGAAAAGCGAATCAATATCAGCATTCATGCAGCTCCATTCTACTTGTGGAAGGCATTTATCTTTTACAAAAATGCTCCAAGTTTTTATGATTACTTTAACACGTTTATTGATATGCTTTGGGGTAGCAAACATCTCCCGCTGTGAAATATGCAGCTCTCTGCACTGTTTTGGTCAGCTGATTGTTGGAATTTTCAGTTCAATTCAATTTTATTCATGTAGCACCAATTCATAACATAGATAGATAGATAGATAGATAGATAGATAGATAGATAGATAGATAGATAGATAGATAGATAGATAGATAGATAGATAGATAGATAGATAGATAGATAGATAGATAGATAGATAGATAGATAGATAGATAATTTTTTAAGGGAAATTTTTCAGCAGCTTACATACAACAACAAAAACAACAAAAAGATCAAACAGGCGGGTTAGTAACATTAACATTAAAGGTTAGTATATACTCTTTAAAAACTTGCTGTACAATACTATACACAAAACACTTTTAATATGACATGTCATCTCATAGCATTTCAGGTAAAGACCTTATGAATGTTAAACATTGAACAGAGATCCCAACAATGCAATGTTGAATTTGGATTCCCTATGAGCAAGCAGTTGGTGATGGTCAGAAGGGGCCAAAAAAACAACAACAAAAAAAGCCTGTAACGGGGAGGGAAAAAAACCTTAGACAGAGCCAGGGGAAGGTGGCCATCTGCCTCAGCCGGTTGGGATGAGAGTGGGGATAAGGGGGGATTGCAGGATAGCAGATTTTGTGTCTATATCCAGAGGTATAGTGTTTTTGCTTATTTACCTGTGCATGGTTAAGTTGTGGCTCACTTTTAAGTAATCTCTTTTCCAAATCCGGCAAATTTACGTCCATCCGTCCATTATCTATACACCGCTTTATCCTCAGAAGGTTTGGAGAGTTTGCTTTGGCCTATCCCAGCTGACTTAGGTCGGCAGTCTAATGCAGGGCTACACATAGAGACAACCAACCAAGTACACCCACATTCACACCTACAGACAATTTAGAATCACCAATTAATCAGAGCATGTTTTTGGACTGTGGGAGGAAGCCGGAGCACCCAGTGAGAACCCACGCACTGGGAGAACATGCAAGCTCCACACTTCTAGCTCTTTTAGCTGTGGCAACAGTGCTATCCACCAACACACCGTGCAGCCCTAGTTTACATGCATTATTTAACTACAACTAACCACACGATCAAATTTTAGACTCACTTTATGAATAATTTCAGCATGTTGAGAATACTATCAACCACACTTCTAGATAGGTAGTGTAACAAGTTGTATTTTTCTGCCTCAGTTGCGTAGTCCTATTTAATAGTTCTCATATACATCTGATTTGTACTTCACGTTGTATGTTTTTGTCTCCCTGCAGGACCTGGTTAACACTGCTGTCAGCGCCTTATTCTTCTTCTTGTCATCTATCGTGCTATCCTGCATCAACCACAACACTGGAGCTGAAATAGCAGCAGTGGTGAGCAGACATTTGGAAATCTCTCCCTGTGTTTCCTATCCAGTAGCATCCTTAAGGGACATAACAAACACAAAATGTACTGATGCATTTAAGGAGTGTCAACTGGGAGCTCAAAGGTCCCATTTAGGTAGCTGGCTTTATCACAGCAGAGGTGACTTATAAACTGTTCCTGCCTTCAAATGTAGTGACCAGACCACTGGATTACCTGACTGGGACACACAAATGAACTTGAACTCTTATTTCTGATCATTAGACAGTATATATGTTAGTGTTTGTTTTTAGCAAATATGATTAAACTCATTTATCTTTTTTATGTCTATTAATGCACATTTCCCACTCCTATTCAGACATAGTTTTCCTGCTTCCTGTCCCACTTGTTTGCAGATCTTTGGCTTCCTGGTGACAGGTGTGTATGGAATAAACACCTTCCTGGCGGTTCGGAGGTGGCGCCGTGGCAACGGGTGTCAGGGGGCGGCTCAGACCAGCGAGTACATTCGAGCACGTACGGCATCTCGTGGCGAGATGGAGTCACGACCGGAGCTTGCATGAGCGCTGGCAGACAATCAGACAGACTAAATGAAAGCCACACTACGGGCAGCTGACTGAGATGGACTCATGCTCTGCCTTGAGAACAGTATTTCATTCAAGCCCTGTGTGGAGCAGCCGTCTCAGGCTCACCACATGGCTTTTTTTTGACTCCTCGTCGCAATACTTCAGCTGCACGATGTGAATCAATCTTCATTCCAAAGCCACAGATGAGCTCTTTGGCTTCGTTTATCAGTACTCCTGGCTGCTCCTAAAGACACATAAAGACTCTATCGTGGGTCAAAATTGAAGGTATGCTTTGTTTTTTGTTTTTTTTTATTTCCACATATCTTTTTAAAACCAGGACGAAGGACGACTTCCTGGAAGACTGTGCATCAACTCCTGTTCAGGCGTAGATGTTGACTTACTACAAAGTTTTGTCTTTCACTGTGAATGAAGAAGGATTTGTACAGTTTGCTTATGTCATGCCGCTGCTTGTGAGGTCTGTGGTAATAAATGTGAGTGTGAGTCCAGAAACCAACTGTACAGCAGAAGCACTATGACATTATTGCTGTTTCTTACAACCTCTGGCTTCTATATGTGAGCAAGGCTGACATTCGATATTTTTTTGTCTACACATTATACATGCTGACAAAAAGTGTGTTTCTCCTTTAAAAATGCATTTGACCTTTAGCCACTATTAATATATCTGCAGTCAGCAAATATACAGCAACAGTACAGGGTCATTCCTAACTGCAGGATGCACATCATGACAACATCTGGTCGCAATATTTTTAAATGGATGAAAAAACGTACTTCTTTTGAACACAAACGCATCCAGTGAGTTTGATGCAATTACAAATAAAAATCCACATTCCATCCGCTTTGTTCCAGGTTGTGTGTAAATGATCTGAAAAACACTCCCAACTAGCATTCTTAAAATTTTTTACTTTGAGACACACTGCAAGCCAGGAGGAGGTTTTAATCGCACAAGGTTAAGCTAATTGGTACCATGTTCCCTTTACACACATCCAGAGCTTCAAGTAACTCAAATTTTAACAGTGCATCAGTGAAACGGTCAATATCATCGCCCTTAATCTCTCCATGGTATCTCAGGTACTGACACTCCTTCCATCTTTAATTCTTAAAAAAAATATTTGAAATGAACTCACAGGGTGCCTCGACCTGAACGCTGTACATCTTGATGCCTTCCTAATTATCACACATGATGAGACTGTCCTAGACAAATGGAATTAACCGGAGTTATATTGAGCGTTGTCAGTTTTCACTCTGTATTTGGTTGACTTAAAATCTTTGTATATGTATCTACAATATATTATCACACCCTTCATGTACTATAATATCTCTAATCATTTCACACTACAACAGATGTAAAGCTCATGCATACAGATTTATCACTCCTTTAATGTTCTTTTTTTTCTTGTTTGGCCAGTGTACCTGCAGCAAACAGTCTTAATCTTGAAAAATAACATCTTATTTGCTTTTTAGCATGAAGAATTAAATGTCAGCTTGATTTCTGGTGTGTTACCTTGTTCTAATGTATTGAATCTACCTGATACCTCTTTAGGCTTGGTTTTCTTGGTTGTGACTCTATGATGCCATCTCCTGGTCTTGATCTAAATTGTATTTCTTGTGACTTCAGTAGATAGACTACAGCCACATCATTATAGCAGAATGTGTGTATGAAGGAAAGACCAGAAATCTACCTGAATGTGGGTTAATATGAAAAATAACAAACTGTACGGCTTTTTATTTGAAAACAGCCTCGAAACGCTTGATTAATCAGGCGTTTCTCATGTTTTAAGTAACTTATAATATGTTCGCTTTCTATTTCTCTTTTGGTTCGGTGACTGAAGTAGTTGTATGAAAAGACAATCACGTTTGTATTTATGTCTGTCCCTTGCATTGATAGATTTGTTTTTGACTGATACTGTCACAATGTTCACTTAAACATTTGTACAGCAACAAAATCATGCAAGTGCATTATTGCTATTTGATGCTATAAACTGACCGTAATATTTGTTGAAAGCTACCAAGCTGCAGCTCTTTCTGTGTACAGCTTTGTGCTACAATATGATAAAAAAAGAATTTGTATTTATGAGAAAGAAAAGAAAGGCTTTCTGCTAGTTTCCAGATTGTGATGTAAACTGCAAACATGATTAGTCTGAGGATAATCAGAGATGAAATGTACCTCTGTTTTATAATGATTCTGTGTGCTTTTGTTAATAATCATCAGAGGGTCTGTCTTGTACAGCATGGAGCCGTACTTAGCTGTATTTTTGTATTTAAAACATTCTGAATAAGGCTTCACATCAGTTTATAGTGACAATTTAAATAAAGTGACAGGATTGAAAATAACTGGTTTTTATTCAAACACGTCTCTCGCACAAAAGGGCAAAACAGTAAAAGACACATGTAACATTTCACCTACAAAAGTTAAGCGAAGGCTGTCATTTATAAAACAGCACTGTGTTCATTATCAATGTGTGCACCGTTATCATAGGATTTAGTTGTTAACCAGTGGAAGCCACATACACCTCAAGTAAACTGAAGTTTCTCCTACTTCTTGTGGTAAAGAGCTCTCTTAAGCTTCTTTTAGATCTTTGCAGTACAGTTGTGTGCACATATAGCTTCGACCTAGAATGGATCTCGGTGCTTTTCTTACTGTTTTGTCTCAATTTTAAAACCTAATTATGCACGAAGCGACAGATGAAGCACATCATCAGAATTTACCCATCTGTTCTTAACTATTAACTGAAATTCAACATATGAATTAAAGCGCCAAAATTCATGATGATTTTTTTTTCAAAGAAAACCTTTCTGGAGTGTTTTTCACGGCCTCCTTTACATTATTTCATCATATGGCACGTTTTTACAACATGTTGAAAAATCGCATTTTTTTTTCGACATACTATACTATGGCGTTTTTTTGCGCCAAAATTCATGATGATTTTTTTTTCAAAGAAAACCTTTCTGGAGTGTTTTTCACGGCCTCCTTTACATTATTTCATCATATGGCACGTTTTTACAACATGTTGAAAAATCGCATTTTTTTTTCGACATACTATACTATGGCGTTTTTTTGCGCCAAAATTCATGATGATTTTTTTTTTCAAAGAAAACCTTTCTGGAGTGTTTTTCACGGCCTCCTTTACATTATTTCATCATATGGCACGTTTTTACAACATGTTGAAAAATCGCATTTTTTTTTCGACATACTATACTATGGCGTTTTTTTGCGCCAAAATTCATGATGATTTTTTTTTCAAAGAAAACCTTTCTGGAGTGTTTTTCACGGCCTCCTTTACATTATTTCATCATATGGCAC